>NC_091493.1:36226676-36527232 GCF_947461875.1 Haliaeetus albicilla | reverse complement strand
TATCAACTCTCTAGCTAACTGTGACCCTTGAAACACCCTGCAGCTTCTAGAAAGAGCCAAGATAGTTAATGGTCATATGTAGACATGACGATCAATGGGCAAAGGCTGAAGAAGTCTAGCATAAAACCATGTCAGTGGTCTGTTGAATCAGCTCTTTAAACAAACTGCTGGATGTCGATGCAGGGTTTTGAAGTCTTATGTGCTGACAGGCCCTTGTATTTGCCTACTAATGGCAGAGGCATTATATTTGTCATCAACTGAACAGCAATAACTGGAGACAGCATTTTTGTCATGAACTCAATAGGTGTTGCAACAAGCCTGATGTTTCTCTGGTACTCCGTGTCTGCAACCACATTTTAAAATGCATGGACTATGCCTATTTTTTTTTAATTTATTTTTTATATGTCATATCAGAGTCCAAGCTCTTTTACTTGCACTAAGCATTTACTTGCCACAAATGCCACATCAGTGTTTAGACATAGTAAGAATAACTGCAGTAGAGTTCATCCTTTTCCAAATGCCTTTTGCAAGAGGAATGTGTCACTCCAGATTTTGGTTGAGCTGATCAGCACTCATCTGTGTATCTGACATAATGTGTATGGGAAAACTGACTGCTAAATATCGTTTGTGTCAACTCGCAATTGCAATTTACATTAGGAGACTGTAGCCCCTGGTTACGTGCGGCTTTTTTCAGGTATAAACAGAAATAAAGTTCTCCAAGGTGTTTTCAACAGGAGTGAAAATACTGAGTCCCGTGCCAAGGTTTGCACAATGCATTTGATTTCCCTACCATTTTTGCTGTTGGTTCAAATTAAAGGGATGCTGTAGAGTTTTGACCCAGAATCATGGGGTTCTGTAAAATTGCTACATGCAGCTTAAAGAGGAACGTGTTTCTGTGAAAAGTAAAGAGATTCCCTGGTAGGGGCAGCCATCCCTGCCAGCAATGCTGGAAAACACGTTGGAGAGGCCCAGGCAAACACTTTCTCTGATATCCCAAATGAGAGATGCACATTCCAAACTTGGACACCTTGCTGGTGTTTCCAGTGCTCGTAGCATACCCAGACTTGGTCCTACAAATGCAAATTATTAAATGTTTGGGTAAGAAGGAAGATCAATTTTGGTTCAAAACGTATCATCTCCTCCACGCTGCTTTGGTGTTCAGTTCTGATGGCACCTTTCGAACCACTCCTTTGCCAGCCCAGCCCTGAAAGCCCAATGTTTGCCTCAGTGAGGGCTGAGAATGAGCCTGGTAAGTACCAGCAGCTCTGGAAACCCCCGAGCAGCAGCAGGCTGCCAGCACAACCTGTGTGCTGCAAAAAAAAAAAACCCTATTCACTACCATCACCAATATTATTAATCGGCCCACGGTTTGCTCAGACAGGAAATTGTTACTGACCACTTTAATTTTACTAAACAAATGAAACCACCCCATTACTCATTCAAATCTAATAAACCGCAGAACACAGAGGAGGAAGTGAGCACTTTAAAATGGCTTGGAGAAAAGTTCTCACTTTGTTTTGCTATTTAATTAAAGCCAGGCTCTTTACAGGAAAGGGAATAATTAAATGGCAACAACATGTGTATACTATGATAATCTTCTCCATTGGCATCTCAACATGCAACTTGCTACTGAAGGCAGAGGGACTTTTCGCGCTGCTCTTTACATTCCCAGAGCATTACCTGCTCCTCAGAAAGAAAAGAATTAGAAAATACACTGAGTGCCAGGACAGATCTCTTCTGTCGTGCCCTGTTGGGTGATATGGGGCTTCGTTACAAAGGGGCCGATGAAAAACGTTTCCTGACACTTACTGTCTGCAGACATGCAGAAAGCGAATTCCTGAAGATGGGCCCTGCAGAACACCTGACAACCAGCTGTTTTATTGATACCTTGGCATTTCCTGATCATCGACTGGCTAAAATATCAACAAAATATCATTGCAGTTTTAATATTTGCAGTTCTAGCACTAGTTAAATACATGATATGATTTGTATGCATATGTAAATATTGTCTTTGCAGTCAGAAGGCAGACAAAGCATGAACGTACTTGCACCACAGAGAGCGATTGCTGTAATTGTTTGCCTTTCTTCTCAACATGAAATTACTACTTTAAATGAAGGTAATTTCACAAACAGGCAGAAACGCCATTTTCGCTATGGGACTTCTTACTCCAGTGTAAAAGCTGTATGATGAAGCGTCATGTTTAACTGCTTCTACCTGAAAGAAGAATTCATAACTGGGAATTATTCCTTTGTGGTGATTTGGCTCCTAAAAGACGATTAAGGAAAAAACCCACTAGTACCAGAAAATCTCAATAATAAGGTCAACTATCACAAAGAAACTAACATGCAACATGATTTTGTAGTGCTGCAAAGGCCATGAAGGCTTTGTCAAGTATGTACTAGTTTGTTCCTGTACAACACATGCTCTTTGGGACTGTTGGCGTTTGGCTCCTTCACGCTCAGGGGGACGGACAGTGTTTGCTGGAAGGTCCTTGCCAACTTGGAGCTAGACCGAGGCAGCTCTCACCTGGTTTGCTGTAGACACTTGATCTACTGCAGCCTTAACCCAACGCATACAGGAGGAAAGTCAACAGGAAGGTGTATTAATTGTATTAAGTCGGCATGCTTAGTAAAATGCCCTTTCAGTCACCACCAGAATGAACTGGTGTCTGATAAGAGAAATCGTTTTTATTACCATGCATCAGTCGCATGCCAGGACCGTGTTATCTGCATGGTGCTGGTGTGGAGCTGGCCCCTCTTCCCTTTCCCTTCCCCTTCACAGATGAGCTGCAAAATGGGATGCAATCTGCTCTCCTTCCCATTCTTCAAAATACTCTCTCTACCACTTCAGTTAGTCTTACTTAATTTGTTTTGCTATTTGCAAGGAGTTACAGATTTGACATCCTAGAAAACAGCTGTCGTTTTTACAGGAAAAAAGTATGTGATTCATCATTTTCCAGAAACATGCACATTACACACGTAGCATATTGGCACCTTCTGAAAAACACACTAAATCTTGAAACTTGTACCGTATTGTTTCCGTTTCTTTGCTTTACATACCTGTTCAAACAACATACCAAATCTCACAGCCTGCAAGGAAGAATCTTTGTGGTCTCTTGAGCCATCACCATTCTCCAGCTGAAAGGGAAGTGGTTGCACCTTATGAAGAAAATGATTCAGAATGGTGTCATTTTGTAATGGCACTTTTCCTGTGGCACAGAGGACTATGGAAGATCCAAGGAGATGGAGTATCGGGAGCTGTAGGACAGACCTTTTTGCTAAGCCAGAACATGCAAAAGAAATTCATAATGTAATTCTGATCAATGTTTAATTTCAGTAATCACTTTCTGTTTGGTTTTTGGTTTTTTTTCTTTCCTTTTTTAAAAAAGCAGCATCCTCAGCTTGCCTCATCAGGAGCCATGGGTTGAAATGCTGTGATAAAACCAGACTGTCATGACAAGGGTCCTGAGGGAGGTCGGCAAGAAATGCAACGGAAACGTGTCATGGCCAAGATGACCCTCAGCTCCATCTTCCTTCTTGTCATTTTGAGAGGTGAACTTGCACATGTTGTACAGAGTGGAAGAAACTCATGGATACTTGAAAAAATATTAATAATTAAATACAGTGAGCATTTCATAAGATGCTGGTGAACACACTCAGTCTCAGAAGGAATAGCTGAATGTTTTGAATAATGCACTCTTCAGAAACCTCCGGAAAGTCAAAAAATTATTTATGAAGTGCATGTAAGGATAACAGTAGTCTACCCACTACGCTAAAAATGTCTGTCTTTCTGTCCTCTACCTTTTAGCATCGTTTACAGGGTACCTTATAACCCAAGGTGTACCATCAAAGCTATTTTATACATGCAACAGGGAAGTAAAAGCTTTGCAATTCAGAGGTTGTTTCCGACACCCTTCTTCTGGCCCAAATCCAACCAGGACTTCAAGGCACTTTATAAGAATGCAATACAAAAAGCAGTAATCTGAGTTTCAAGGGATAACCTCCAACATTTTCTGTTTCTGTGCTGCAAAGGAGTCTTCCATCTCAGCGCACGGTGATGCTCGGCTAGGACCCAGCCAGCCGAGGCTCAGGGAAGAAGTCAATCTCCTGCAAGCCCTCCAGCTGCAAGAGTGCTCCAACAGCCGCCCGTCCAGCTCGATGCCACCCTAATGCCCCGTGTTCCTATGCAGGGCGTTATTAAGACAGTGGTATTTCCTGCTCTGGAACTGTACATTCCTATCGCTTCCTCTGAAAGAATAACTTTGGCATAAGTAAATAGCAGCCTTCAAAGGGAGATTCCACTGCAGTGCCGTTCAAGCTGGCTTGCCACAGCTCTGGAAGTCCCCAAGCGCTCAGTGCCACTGAAGCATCTCACCAGTTTTTTCCCTACAGATCCCCATGCAGCCGTGCTTCCAGCGAAGGGGGACGTGGGGAACCCTGGCCAGGGCTAGTTTCCCCCTGTGCCCACTTTTTTGGCACCCCTGGGCTGCAGGACCCTTTAGGAGTACAAGTTCCCTGCGGGGGCTCCCCAGCAGCACAGGTAGCAGGCTTACCAGCAAAAAAACCCCCTCATTATACAAGTGCTGAGGGTCCTTTTCCTCTCACATCACCTCCACAGCAGTTATAAGAAGCGATGGTATAGCCTTGTTAAACAAAAAGAGCCCCGCCACGCTCCCAACTTTCAGGGCATTTTTAGAATCCTTTCCAGTGTACCTCATCCTTCATGTTTGCTTAAACAACTGTTTAAACAGTTTGTGTTTGCTTAAGCAACTAGATTTATATACTTCATCAGTAAATAAACCTGTAACTATATGCTTTCCTACAGTTGCTTCTACCCTGATTATTGCAAAATAAAACAAGTAGGAAAAAATTACATGTATACAAAGAAAAATGGTGTCTTTAATGAAAAAGATCAGAAATTATAGATCTGGTTTGATGTATGCAAACAGACACACAGCCAGTCATGGCTGCTTAGCTCCAGGATTTAGGTTTAGAAGCGTCTCTCTAAGCAAAGTGATGTCCAAGCAAAAGTGTTAGGGTAGGTGATAAAATATGAATCCAGAAAGTCTGTGAGTTAGGTTTTACTGAGCTTTGGCTGGAGTTGCTGGATTAAGGAGCTCTGTCTCCTCTGGCTTAGACATTACATAGCAGAGCTCATAATTTTCATCTGTTCTGGAATGTAATTTTGCAATAAATACCGATTCTAACCACTAGGTGCAAAGGAATTTTTTTAAAATAAACTTTTATATTATCCACCTGTGCTCAGAGTAGGTAAGAGTTTGGAAGGAAGGTGCCCCCCTGCCCAGGAAGGAGGTACTGATAGGAGCTGGGCTGCACACAGACCTGGTACTGGCACTTCAAATCTTTCCATCTGAAAATAGGAGCCGGTAAGGTTTAAATCACAAACACACTGTAAAACGTACTTGAAGCGAGTCCATGTAAACGAAGGGATTGAAAAACAGCTATGTATCTCTGTCCTATTTCCCTTTCCAGGAAGGAACATCTCTTGGGTAATCTAAAAACAAAACAAAGTAGCAGAAAACTTTACTTAACCTCAAGCTAATTTCCTATCTGGACTAAATTTAGCTGTTGAGATTTTGTTTGGTGTATGTGCCTCCCAACGTACTGACTTTCAGAGGGATGTTTGCCATTTGCCTAGAGCAGCTGCTGTAGCACCCTAGTTAAAACTGGCTGATTTAATTTCACATCTTAGCATTAATTTTTAACGAGAAATATCACTTTATGTTTGGAGACGGCAGTGCTGGACTAGCAGAGGAGTGTGGCAGAGCTGATCACTGAATTTTGCTCACTGGAAAAGCCCAACCACCCACATAGTGAACAGCTGCTGTGAACTGACTTCCAGTGACCTCCGCCTCTCAAAGACCAGGCGAGAGAGAGCAAGAGGATAAAAACATTATCATAAAAGCTTCTCCATGCTTATTTTGAAACAGACAGTCATTAATTCAAGGAAGATCAAGTCAGGGACCAGCCCAAAACACTTAGATTATTTTTCCATGAGTCAAGAGTTATACTCAAAACAAAAAATTAGCCTACAAATATCAAGGCCACGCTGGTGCACTAAGCATTTCCCAGCACAGGTCACTGCTGCCAGCCTCCTGCTACAGAAAAAAAATGATCTGACAAATGGTTTGGAAAGTTTTTAAAACTTTATTCATTCCATCTGTCTCTGTCTTTCTAAAACCTTTAATTTTAAGGCCAGAAATTATTTGTACTGCTGTCAGCTCAAGGTGTATACATTCTGGAAGGAGCATAAAAGAGTGACAAGTACCTTTAGAAACTCTCTAAAATTGAGAGCAAGTAGTTCTTCTCGATGTCAGGATTTGGGGAAGTTGGAGACCACAACACAGTGCTGCTTCTCATACCTAACTGAGAATCGCATCGTCTTCATGATGCGAGTCTTTTTAGGGTAAGAAGATACCAGGTTACCAAACTATCACTGAAACTATGACTGAGTAGTGTCTGCTGTTCACCTCAGTCCAGTGATAACTGGAGGAAGAAGAGGAAGGGAAGGAAAGAAATGATTTTTAAGCAAGTGAATTACGAAAAAAAAATCACAACCACTTGTCCAAGCAGAAAATAACGCCTCTATTAAAGTACTGCTTGAAGTTAATGTTAGAACAAACACTGCCTTTGATCCCATGCAAATAAAGTAATTGAGAAGGAATGACAAATGCCTGGACAGACTGGCTAGAAAAGGTGATTTCAGGCTACATTCCTGCATCATGTACCCCCTGCAAGACCCACCGGCCCCCCCGCCGCAGCCCCCTGCCCGGGCTCAGCCCTGCTGCACCTGGGGGTTGCTGCGGCTTGTTACAAAACCAGAATTTGAATGCTTGAAATGAAATTAAAAGCTTTCTGTGCTTATAAATCCAGTGGCACCGGCTGCAGCCGTCTTTTTCTGTTGTGCTAAAAGGAGCAGCACCTGGCACAGGCACACGCACCGGGATACTGGGCGTCCAGCTCTTGCCAGATCAGTCTTTTTTTCTTGTTTTTTTCCTTGTCTGTAGGCAGAAAAAAACCCCCAAACTAAAATTAAATTGCATAAACCACCCTTGTTAAATTGGACCTCTATTTGCTTCACGAACTGAAAGGTATATTTAAGATTTTGCTATTTATACTAATGAATTGTAGCAGCCTGGGATGTAAATGAAAAGAAAGCTGTACTACATGTAATGCCAGCAATTTAGCCTTCTGTAATCATTAACGCTCTTTCCTAAGTCCATAGTTGGTTTACTTCGATTTTTTTGTTGGTGCAAGAATGTAGGGCCCTGTCTGATTTACAGACCCATATAGGCTGTGTTAGATGAATGAGACTGTGCCAGATGCAGGCCAGGACTGAAGATGATTTAAGATTGTTTCCACTCTTACAGCAGCAGCTTCTCTTTCTATCTCTGGCATTAACAAATAAACACATTTACAGGCAGGGCAAGAAGAAGCAGCTGGTTACTAGTAGGAAACAAAGTGATAAATAATTAAAACAATTAGCTCTAGGAAGGAAAAAAGTAAAAAAATTGGTTTACTGTAATAATTATGTTTTTCATCTGGTGACACCCAAATCTGGCAGAGATCTGTAAAAGCTGATTTAGGACTGCTTTTCAGAGTTAAGTGCAGGTGGTATCAACGACTTCAAAAAAAGCTATGAATAATACATAACTGAACTTTTGTTGAGTAATTATTAATAGGCAACATGCGATTCAAGCTAAATAAGGCTCTCAGCTGGCAGAACGTGGCAGAGATCACAGTAATGCTGAAATTGTCAATCCACAGGGCTTAGACAGCACTAGGCAGAAAAGGAAATGTATTTTCCCTGCTATTTCCCCGAATAGTTGTGAGTGGAGCAAATCAACATCCGCAAAAGGCAAGAGAAAAAAGTCTCTGCTTCTGATGCAACTTCCCATATGTTTTCAATCAGAATTTTCCATATGCTGCCTTTTGCTGATGCACTTTAAAGCCATGTAAATGCTCTGATTGCAAAGAAAAAAAAAAATTATGTACTTATGGGTTGGCTGAACACTGCCACTGCCACAGCTTCTGAAGGACATAAAAGAGAAAGATTAATCATTTGCTTCTCCAAGTAGCTGTGCATTCGTGGGTCCTGGAAACACAGGTACTATTTTGCAAAGGGATCATCAGAAATGAGAAACGAGCTGTAAGTCCATCATATCTCCTCCCCCACATTGTGAAAGGTCACGGTTGGCTGGGCCCCATTGTAGCTCAGCTCAGAAAGTGGTAAAGGATCTCAGAAGTTGTTTTTCCCACAAAAAAAAAAAAAAAGAAAAAAGAACAATTGTACGCCACTTCCATTTTCTGCAGAGGAAATGGTGATTTGTCTCAGCCATGCTATTGCCTGGGAATTCAGCAGCTTTTGGTAATAAAGGAGTTAAACAGCAAGTTCATCTTAACTCTGGAAGAAAACATCTTGTTTGAACTGCTTCTTTCCAGGGTAAATAAGCATTAATGCTTCATAGCACCTTTTCTCTTTGAGGTGCATGTTGTCTCTGGCTTGACTGGCTTTTATTGAATCCCACCTCAGGTCTCACACAAACAATGTGCCACACCTGAAAGATGCAGCCACACTGGAAGAGCTCAGCCAAAGAAGAACAAGTAAGAAATGCACTGAAATGCTCTGAAATTCAGCCTCCTGAGCAGATGTGAATTCCAGGGTGCAAATTAATTACGTTATGTGGGCTTGCTCATCCAGTGAGTCGTGGTGGAAACCCAGATGAGTATCCAGCAAATGGATTTTTCACTATGACCTTTTAAAATATTGCAACAGCAAGGGTGTCACTGGAAAAAGCCCCAGATCCTCTTTCTCTTTTGTTCTGAACCAGCCCCTGCAAGCCATACTGCTGAATTTCACTCCAGGTCTCGTGTCCAAATACAAATCCGTTCTGTCTCCTCACCATGAAATTCTATGTAACAGCTGTGCTTTTGATGAGCCTTTCCCATATTTACTCTTTTCAACCCAGAACGTGCACTCTCGTACCTCTGACAGTGGGTAATGGTACACGTGCGAAAGATGACCCAGTCCCTCTGGGTAGCATCACCTCTCCTCGTGTGGTTATCACAACTAGACGTAAGGGAAGTCATACACAAAGGCACATTAAAATATGAAAATGAGTTAAGAATACCCCAAAAGGGAACTTGTTCAGCTTTACATCAGCCTCACATAAATCAGCCCAATGAACGGCAGTTCTGTGATACTACTTTTTCTTTTTCCTACATGACAGCTGCCTATTTCCCTGCAGAGGACGGACCTGTTCCGAGCATGAATCAGGCTTGTTTAGGAAAAGAGGCTGGGTTGCCTCTAACACTTGGTCCCTTAATCAATTCCCCACATAGTCACCAGTTATTCATGGTTTAATTTCTGGAGACCTCTGATTTAGAGCTCCAGAGCTGTCAATAACTCGTTGTAACTGCGGTCAGCTAAAGTTGCATGTCCAATAAATGAAATGCTACATACATCTAAATTCTCTGAAAGAACCCCAAGCTGGAGGCAGCAGCTGAGCAGAGAAGGTGGACACTTCTGATGTTCATTTCCCTCTGCCCTTGTTCCCCCAAGGGGGGGAATTCAGAGGAGTTGAATCTTCACACCTCAAATTGGTATGAAAGTACATTATTAATAAACATCTGCAGTGTTCACTGGGCAAGACCAAGATGAGAACCATCATAAACCTGATGGTGACATTAAGTATCATGATTTCAAGAAAGTGTTTAAACAGCATATTGCAAGATGCAACAGGCAACGAGAAGACAGAACGTGCAGACACCTCATTTTTGGAATGCTTTTCCACTCTGCAACAGGGATGTGGTGACAAAAATGGTTCTTTAATTATTTATTATAAGGCTTTATTATAAGGCTTATGCAAAAGGGCCCTGAATTGAGATTGCACAGGAAGTTTTAATCATGTCATTTCACTGGTTTTGCGGACCTGACTTGGCCAGTCCAGTAGCATTCTTCCCTGTAATGTGCATCCGGTCCTTACAGAGCATTTGCTTGTAGCCAACTGTTGGCTTTACAAAGAAAACTGTGTGAAAAGTCTGTATTTTTCATGGCATTAACAATGAACAAAACCCCAGCTCGCAGTAGCAATATATATTCTATTCTACACATTGTTTGTGTTCTGAGAAGGAAGAGGAACGGGGCCGGGCTCCTTCAGAAATGAGACAGAAATGCCATTGAGATCTCGTTTCCTCCGCAGGAGCTTGCAAGAGCCTCAGTTGCTGCAGTCCTACGTTGGGTTTGAGTAGTGTCATGGTTTGTAAGATCTGCTACATCTTCCCCAAATCACTCATTCGAGATGAAAAAGACTAAAAATGGGCCTGCTTTGAATTAGTGAAAGAGCCCTAACACCTCGAGCGGATTGAGCTGAGGACAGTCCCTTCGAACGGGGAGCAGAGATCCCCTCACCTCTACTCCCGATGAAGAGTGGGAGGGAAGCCTCAGGACAGCTCTTGCAGCTAGAACAGCCTCAACGGGTCCGGTAATTAAGAGATCATCCCTGACGTGTCCACTGATGGTCAACAGGGCCCTGGTCTCCTCACCACAAGCAGCACAGCATATGCCCAGTTGGACGTCAAATCCTTCTGAAGTAATTGTTTAAAGTAGTCGCAGCCAAGCAGAAATAGGAAAATGTTAGATGCTGTTTGTGTGCTGGTTGTACACACTGACATTCAGACTCCAGAAATGGTGGGATGGCTTAAAATGTTGTTATTGTTTGTAAATTATAGTTTAGGGGCTCTGCTTGTTTAACTCTGGCTTACTGCGATGTGAGATATTTTAGGGTGGTACATGCTGATTTAGCTGCTTCCAGGGTGTGGGGCTTTTAAACTCATTCTTCCTCCCAACTAAAAATCATGAGACTTGTGAAAACATTGCAGCTTGGCAACACTGTGCATATATTGGGTGGCTTTTGTGGGAGAAGAGGTCACTGATAGCTTCTACTTTCCTCTATCTGCTTGCATGGAGCATAGAAAGGCAATCTCATTTCCACACAATCGTATCTCAACATGGTTGCAAGAATATTAGTTAAATCAGAAATAATAGCTGCACTGTAAAAACCCATCTTCAAATCCAGAAGCCATCCTGGGAGAACAAAACGGATAATGTTCACTTCAACCAAGAGAAATCATTCTGAACAATATTTTGGTTTATATATTTTTTTAAATATATTGTGGCCTTTTCTGGGAAATTAATTTCCTCCTCCCCTCTTCCTCCTGCTCCCCTCCCACCTGAAGTGATGGCCACCATAAAAGAGACTTCTTGATCCCAGATGTGTTCCATTTCCTGCAGTAAAAATTAAAATCATTGCCTTTTTCATGAGTATCTGCCAAGGATAGAGACGCAGTACTTAAGAACTTTCTGCAACTGCTTTAGTTTGAAATGAATAAATCAGTAGGATTTGATGAGCTAGCCAGCATTTTCTAATTTGTTTCTACTGGCAAAAGTGCCGCAGTGAGTTTTACATCCAAACAAATTTGGTGGCAGCATCTGCTTTATAATGACCTAAATGTCTAAATCTAATTTTAGAAAGTGACTTGCAAAGGGTTCAAGCAAGGCTTTCAGAGCTTGGTCCGGATTTTATTTTCACTCCTTGAAGTGAAGAGCTGATTCATGGCATTCACGTAGTCGCGGTTGATTTACAGACCCATGGTGGGGTCCTAAGCCAAGCAGAGCTGTGACCCATACACAACCTCCACGTGTCCAGAGAAGGACATCGGTGCTCTTTGTGATGAAGATGGAGGAGGGTCAACCCTTCCGAGACACAAATGGTTTGACATACTGAGATGCGAGCCTGTAGGGAAGAGAAGATACGTTTCAATACCACAGCTGGCAGTGTTGAAGAAAAATGGGCAAACCTTGGTGTTTAGCAAACCTTCAGCAGTTGTATGATTCAAGAAATCCTGTCTCCGGGCGGTCTGTGATTGCCTTTGATCCCAGGAGTGACCTTTCCAGGTAGATTGCAAATATCCCTACTACAGGCAGCAGTGGTTAGGTTCCACCTTCTTGGCTTCCAGGAAAATTTTGGTGGCTTGGGCTGGGCTGGGCTGCCTTCGGGGTCTGCCCGTTGGGCTGGAGCTCAGGCAAATAGCAATGCTGGAATTGTCTGGCAACTGGAAACGGTTATAATCCACCTGGAGTTAATACTAAATACCCTTAAAAATCCTGCTAATGAGAAGGCCTCTGTCTGTTCCTCCAATTCTTAACCTTTTTGCTGGGGCCCTTCTAACTGTCCCCGATGGAATTGGCTTCTGGCGCTCTGCCTCTGGCTATTACATCGCATTTCGGTCTCTGGGTTTTGGTCTGATTTGCTCTTTTATCATCTGGAATTCTGTTTTATTCCAAATTTGGGGTTCTGAGCTTAGATGGGCTTTAGTGCCCAGGACCGATCTGTTTATATATATCTGTACGATTTTTTACATCCGGGCTATATAGGTGTTTAAAAAGTGCCTTATTATGTTGTATCATACACTCAGAAAAGAATATAAATGCATAAGCAATACCATGTTTCTGAGCCATATGAGAAAATATACTCTTGAATGGTATTTTAAATAACTAAGATACCATTCTGCAATAAAATTAATCACATGAATAATCCTCATAAAATGTAAAATCAGCATCAAATGTTATAAGGGATTATTACTGTATATGATGTAAAGAAACCATTAAAGAGTATATTTAGTGTCTTGAGTCACATGTAGCTTTGGCCTTGTGTTTTAGGGATTTTATTGTATGATTTTCTTTTCTTTTAAAGCTAGTGGTAAAAACACATCTCAGGTCAAAATAGTAAATAATGAATCACCCACAAATTCAGCTCATTTCCTATCTCTCACTGAAAAAAATGTTGATTCCAGGCATGGGAGCAGAACTTTGAGCCAAACAGTAATTTCTTTATGGTGTGTATGACTCATAGGAAAGAATGCCTCATGGGGATAGCAGGAGAAAAAACTAAATAAAAAAAAAAAAGGTAAGTAAATTCACTTTAAAGAAACAGGCAATCAAGTAAAGAGCAAAAGGTCAGAAGAGGCCCTCAACCGTTTTTGCGTTGTTCCTGTGGTCTTCACCGTGTCCTCTGGCTCCTCTGCCCCGAAACGCCGGAGCTTTTCCCGAGGAGCTCCCCAGGCAGCAGCAGCGGAGGGTATCGGAGGGGCCAGCACCCCAGAGAGGAAAGGTGTGTGGCTCCGTGGGACAGCCTGAGCCCATCAGCTGGTTAAAGAAGCCAAAATCAGAATTGTGGATTACAAGAGACTGGGAACAGATGTTTTCTTTCCAATGCATGCCCATAGGTTGCCCCTGGCATGAAATCCCACGAGCTGATGCTGCGAGTTACGCGGCAGTGATCTGTGGTGGGAGGTACGGCGCAGAGTCAGCAGAAACCCTCTGTTCTTTTGGGTTTTTCATGTCCAATACCTTTTTAGTAACTTTACTTAAGTGTCTTTTTTGCATTACCCTTTCCTTATTTACAAATGTGAATAAAAGCAGTTTATCTCCTCCATAAGTTGCTTTGGGATCTCTCAGTGGGCCTTTAATTATTACAAATATTACTTGCCCTCTCTGGGAAGTGTCTCCTCCCTCAGGCAGATTCATTCAGCAGGATAAATCGATATTCATCAAGCATATTTCATGAACGCTGATTGTGAAACGAAACAGAATTTCAACTCAGCTTTCAGCAGTAATATCTCATCTGATTTCCATTTCTTTTTTTTTCCAAAGTGCTAATGGATGATTAATTTCAACAAGCATTGCTATGTATATTTACATAATTATTTATGAGTAATTAAAACATCTTGCCTCCTGTTCCAGAGTCAGTATCATGTGGCCAGGAATACAAAATGAGGCAACGATGCAACATTAAAATGTAGGGTAGCTTATTCCTGTAGGGTAACTACGTGCTTCTTTAATGTCACATATTTAAAGCCGTGCTCAGGACCAATTAATTTCAGTCTGTGAAGACTAAGAAAATTATTTGTATTATCTCAGTACAGATCATTACTGTCTCCCACGCATTTTAGGAGCTTTCAGAAAAATGCAATTCAGGTTCCAGCAAGATATAATTTGGGGCCTGAGGGTAATTTCCTGTTCAGCACCTTTCCTTCACAGGGATGCTACAGCAAATGGACTATACATTTATATACTATGATTGCTATAAGAAATAAAATGGATTGCTCTGGTTCTCCCTGAACACTTAAAAGGTGACATAAAAATGTGCACTTTGGAACACTTATTTAAGCATTAATTCTTGATGATGGAGGAAAATGCATTACAAAATTAAAATTTGTATTTCAAAAAAAGCTTGAATTGGAATGGAATTAATTTCTTTCCACTCAAATTCACTTCCTTACCTGCTAAAATACAGTAGAACTGTGTCACGAGCTGGAATTATCTCAACAGTTGCATTTATCCCTAGGAAGATCCACCAGAGAGTTGTTTTCCATAGGTGAAATTCACGGAGTGTAAATAACCTGCAGGAAGAAAAGATTTGTTAATAACAGATTGGCATTAATTATTTATTCCCTATTACCATGCCAGGGAGAGATCAGCCCTAAGCCACCGTTTCCAACCATGCTACATTTGGAAGCGCTAGGAGGGCACTCATGGGTTGCACTTCTACAGATATTTGGGAAATCATAAGACTGTATATCCAGAGTGACTTTTGCTCTGGAAGATGTAATACAGATGAAAGGACTGATCTCTCACCGCATGCCTGCTGGTGAGGGTTCCAGGGTAAGGGCTAAACCACCTAAAATTCATTTGCTGTTGGACACAAAGCTCTCCAGCCCCACGTAGCTTCTTGCAGACCCCGGGTGAAAGCCAAGTACTTTCCTGGTTTTGGGTTGTCTTGTTTTTAGTTTGCTTCAGGGGTGAAAATGCCTGCTAGAAGACACTGAAAAAGCAAGGATAACAAACCTTTCATTTCAGAAAGCACAGCAGCAGTGTCACTCATACCACCCCCTTGGTGCCCATGGCAGCACTGGCAACTCATCGACCACTCTCCTGCATTAGAGCTCATAGAGGGATAAAATACTTGAGTCTTGAGTCCAGAAGCTTATTCCATCAAATGTCCTTATCAAAATGATAAATATAATGGATTTCTACCATGCCTTCGTAACTACTAGAGACACACCGGCCTTCCTCACTTATTGTGTTTTCCTTCAACATAAGAAATAATTTCTATTTTATATAGTGGCCACCTGATTAATAGGGAGAAAAAAAGTGGCAGATGATTTACGTGTTAGGGCATGAGGATTTCAGATCAACCAGGGAGCACCGACAGCCTGGAGGAAGAGTGCAGGCTACAGGTGATGCATTTTGGCATCACAGGGATACAGAGAACTGCAGAAAAGAGGTTCTGAAACAAGCTCAGGCTGCAGGAGATGAAATGCTAGGAGCCCTGTAGTCCATATGCAGCTCTAACTCGAGAGGCAGAGACCAGGGAAATCATCTGAGCCTGAGCAAGCAGATTTTCTGGGCGAGCAGATTTTCTGGGCAAGCAGTTTGAAGCCAGAAGACAGAAAGTATCCCTGGCTGGCCATAGAGAAACCAAGCCTTGCCAGAGAAAACGTACTTGTCAAGAACACTGCTCGAAAGGTGAGTGCGTGTGTGGAGGAATCCAGTGGCCACGGGTGTTTGTGATGACAGCTGGTGTAAAGGAAAAAGTACTGATTTTCCAGTGGAAAAGGCGACGTCAGGATGAGTTACATCAGAAGTCAGAAAAGCACACTTTGTAGTGGAGGAGCCTAACAGGAACAGCCATGTATTTCTGGTTTTGCTTAACACTTGACATTAAAATCAGAAAATTTGGTTCGGGAGGGAAAAGACAATTACTATAACTGGTAACCAACACCTTAAAAGTCGGAAAGAAATGGTACCATCTGCAAAGGAAGGATCAGGTGGTGCACAGCAAGTTACAGATAGCAATACAGATGTTGGGTCCTTCCGAATTAAACATCTGTACTGTATTTGCCTGCGATCACAGTAACCCATGCTTGATGCCTCCAGTGAACGCAGGACTGCAGGAGACCCACACCCCTAATTACAGCAAAGAAACGCAGCGGCTGGTAAATGACAAACGTGAATGAGTAAAGGAGCTAACTTTGCTTTAGCATCAGTCTTTGGGTATCACCGAGAGATCAGCGAGGATGCTGTATTACATTTTTAGATAAAGTTTTACAGCCTACTCTTCATTTCAAGTTAATTAACATTAATGAGAATATTAGATGGATTAGGGGGTAGCTCCCATTTTCCAGAGCGTTGGCTATGTTTATCTATCAAGACTATTCTCATTTTACCGACTTTCAGATCCTCTTTAGATATTAAAACCAGGAACCTGGAGGGAAAAAGCTCTTGATCACATTTATCCTAAGTCAGTGTTTGTGATGAGTAGGTTATGGCACTCTCTAATCATTGTTAACTTTCATTAAATTTGAGTTTCTTATTAGAACAGAATTAACCAGATGGGATTTTGTTAGAGAGAAACTACACTTAATATTAAAAAATTACACTGCAGCTGAAGGTGGAAGAGCTTAGACTGTCAATATTTTGAACCTTCTCTCAAAACTACAGACTGTTTCATTTTAAAAGGGCAGCAACAACAAATCTTCCAGAAAATTTGCTTTCATGTTTTCATGCCCATCGTCATTTCTTTGCTGTTTGTTTGTTTTAAAATGCTCCACTCCACTGGTGGCCATGGTATGCTATGTTACAACACAACGTTTCCAGACATGGAAGAATGTTTATAAATCTGTGGGGAAAGATTTAGCTATCTTTTAAAAATAAGCTATTTATGTATCTGGGTGTAAAAGACTGATGTTCAGTTCAGAGCCTCGTCCCATCAGCCTTCCGACTGCTCTGGGTCACTGTGGTCATGTTTACTGGGTAGAGCTGGAACTATTTTTTTTATGGTTGCCCTTGTAGCTGGAAGACATGACCATGAACTTCAGAGCCTTCGTAACAAGTAAATTCTTAACGATGCCAATATCACGTAAAAGAGTTACAGGAGTTTGAAATAGATCTGGATAAAATAGCTAAACAGAAAGAGGTTTTTAATTTTTTTTTTTTTTTTTTTAGGTAAGATATTACAATCAGTGCAGTGTAAGAGTTCTTACTTTGAGCACAATCTCACCTGTCTTACATACCGATGGGGTTTTTTGGCCGTTCAACAGTGTATTTGCCTGATTCTACTTTATTGCACTGGCATAAAGACAAAGTAAGTCATTCTGTGTAAGCAAAAAACTAGAGCATAACTGGTGCAGACACCAGCCTGGTGTCTCTGCAGAAGGCAGACATTCTCAGAAGGAGCAGGACAAAGCTCACAAGGCAGTACTCACCCCACGGGGAAGGGCTGGTGTACGTTCACAGCACTGCTCCAGTGCTCCCCAGCTGCATCCCCGGAGAAATGCCATCCTTTCTGTCCCAGGGGCAGGTAGTGGGAGTGGGAATGAATGTCTAGCAGATCTAGTATTTGGACACAAGGAGATCTGGCAAGGGACATGTAACAAAAACAAACCTGTAGGCACCTGGTTTGGGAAACAGGTTGTCTTCTGATTTAATTTTTGCGAGAGTGCTTGCAAGGTTGCCCAAATTGGTCGATTTGTGATGTAGCATATTATTATCATCCTCCTAAAAAAAAACACGGGCACCTACAAATGTATTTTAGGATTTTTGTGTAGAAATGCAACTCGAGTGGGGAATCAGCTCCCGAATTCAGCCTGGGTCCTTGACATTTGTACAGCGCTGAGCACATCCAGGCTTGGCTGGGCCTGGCTCGTTTCATGCTCGCGATGGCTACGGTCATCGTAGGGGTGAGATGTGTGTCCAGCAGATGATGGCTTTTGCAGGACGCAGTAGAAACGGCCAGAAGCGTTACTTTTGAGGACAGTAAAATACTATCACACCTAAAGAAGGGGGGGACCTGCGAGCCAGTCTGACCCGAGGGATGGAGCACGCAAGGCACTAAGGTTGGGGGCAGGATCCCTAGTGGGCTCTGGCAGGCGAGCTGAGCAACGAATATCCCTTCCAGCCGCTTTTTTGAGGTCGATTTCGTGGTTGAATGCGGCGGGGGGAGCCGAGGGAGATCATTTGTACAGCCCGGGTACCATCTGGTGGCGGGTACGGGCAGAGCCCAACCCCGGGCGGTCAACAGAGGGTTAACCCGTAAGGTTTTTTCTCTTTTTAACGTCGAGTTGATTTCATCACGTCATTCGTTCTCATAAAATTCCGAGTCCACAGCAAAGGAAGTCATTGACTGAAAAGACCTCAACCCCAGATAGACGTAAACTGATGGGTGAATTATTCAGCACCTTAAATTTGGGTGGATCCCACGTTTAACAGAGTTCAAGCCCCATTTTTGTCAAGTAACGAACGTAACACAAAGACGCGTACGGCGATGTTATATGCAAGTCAATGCATGTGAAAGGATTTCCCTAAGAGCTTCGAGGTGTTTAACAGCAGTTTGGAGGTCCCCGAGCCGGTCCTCAGTTTTGTCACCTTGAGACCTCCCGCCCCAAGGAGTTTTCCCAGACCTCAGCGGTGTCTCTCTCTCTCTTACCTGGCCAGCAGCAACAGATGTAGCTGAGCAAACTCCACCCTTCACGATGGGCTGACACCTGAGATACAGAGGGAAAAAAGATTTCTAAAGCATATAAAAGGAAATGTTTCTATTTTGTAATCAAAAGTCAAGAGATGTGAGTTAAAAAGGTAATTTTAATAGTTGGAATGGGGTGAGGACTCTGGTTACTAACAGCTGTTTGCCAGTAAAACACTCTCTGGCATTTTCTTTGAGGAAACCTCAAAAGATCTTTTCACATTAACCGTCTCCAGAATGGGTGTTAAGTTTCCTATTATTGTAAGCAAAGCATGGGAAGTTTGATACCCTGCGTGGGAGCCAGATGCCAGGCCCAGCACGGGCAGCAGCTGAGGAACAGTTGAGAAGTGACCAAGCACTATTGCCAGTTGGAAGAAAGAAGGAATTCCTGAGAAAAAGGAGTTTTCAGAAGGAATCTGAAGATGAGTTGGGGTGACAGGAGCATGAATAAGTGATGGCTCCGTTGTTTTAGTATATGGAAGAAAAAGAAAAGGGGGAAAAAATGTTTTAGTGATTCTGAAGAGACCAGACTGACCAGAGGTGACAAAAGAGGAGCTGAGGAGAGGCAAGAGATGCAGCAAGAGAACAGAACGGCTGCTAATGCCCTCCATAATTCTAGGGAAAATGGAGAAAGAGGGAAGAAAGGGTGTTTGAGAAGGTCTGAGCTGGAAGTAAGGTGCTTGTCTGAAGGGTTTCCAAATCCTCAGATGAAAGGTGCTTTAACTGTTGTATAACCTTGTTTCTAAAAAATAATATTACATTCCCAGGATCCAATACATGACCCTTTGTAAAAAAATCTGTCTGATGTTGATATCATCAGAATTTACTTCCTCAATTTTATTTTCATCAGTATGAAAAGGTAACACATATACTCCAGTTCTTCAGCCTGTTGGGTGGTATCCGTGGGCATCTATGTTTGTACACATATTTTTTGCATTTATATACGTTCCTTCAGGACTGACTTCTTTTTCCTTGACTTGAGCATGAAAGTTCCTCTATTACTCCTCCTGTTTGGAGAACATCAGGCAGCTGTGAAGTAATTTAATGAACTGAAAAGAAGTGATTGCTGATGATCCTAATCAGTCAGTTCTCTATTGCTGTTTGATATCTTGCTCCATCAAAGGAACAAATCATGAATGCGCAAATTAAGTGCGATTTAAGGACACTTAAATATTAACAGAATGGGACTGCAGATGAAATTGTAGTGGCTTTGATTCTTAACTTTCGAAATTCCTGTCAATCATTGTCATTGCTGTTATTATTTTGGATGTGCAAAAATGAGGTTTCGAAACCAGACAGCTGAATAAATCAAATAAGGCAAATACAGATATATGACAGAGAGACATTAATAATTGTCTGTAAAAGAAGTTTATCTGCTTCCTGCTTGCCAAGAGGTTTTTCTACTCTGATAATTCAAGAAAAATACTAAAAGTTTAAATGTTTATGCGTTAATTCTAGCTTAAATGCCAAAACAAAAGGGCTTGTTTCATGCCTGTGATCCATATTTGTTTTCTTGTGCTGCAGCCAGGCAATAGAGACAATAATTTTCTGCTGTTCTCTCACTCTGGAGATGCTGTGGGTGAGGCTCTCCTGCCGAGACACACAGAAAATAAACCCCTGAAAAGGAAAGGAAAGTAAAATCTGGGCTGCGGGTCAAAATGCCGTTCAGTCATCAAGGTCACTACTGCAAGTAAATAGGAGTACGGAGGTGCTAGCACAATTCAAGTGGCAGCAGCCTAGTGTGCATCTTAGGGATAGCAATCTCTAAAAAGTATCATGTGCGTGATGGTGGCCAAAGTTGCAGCCTCCTGGCTGCATTGCAGTTGGAAGAACCGCGTCGACTCAAATATTATATAAATACCGTTCATACGCACTTGGATTTTGCATGGTTGTGTTGAAGAGCTCCCAGGAAGAAGGATGTGATGGGCACCTTGTTCCTCGACAGTAGTGCTGTAAAACGGCCTAACTGTTCTTCAGCCCAGCAAGAAATTTTGCAGATACTCTAATGATAAGCTATGCAAAAATAGGCTTATTCCCAAACTAATTCAGGCATTACAATAAGCTGAAAGTCTGAAGCTTTATCTGAATCTGATCACTGGATTCAGAGTGCACGGGAGTGTTTCCACTGATACCTTCACACTATAGATCAGGTCATCTCCTTCCTTGTAATGAGATAATTACTGTAGATCGAGAGAGTATGACAACATGCAGATTTTCCTTGTGCTGCTGCTGCTTTTTTTTTTTTTTTTAATTAAAAAATATTTTAATTTGAAAGATCCCCAGCTTTCAGAAACAAGATGTTGCATCCCTACTATTCGGGGCATGAGATGCTGAGAGGAACACACCCCGTGGCTTTTCCTGCCTGGGATATAGCTTTGTAGCCTGCTTTCATTCCTGGGCTAGCTTTACCAACGTAACAAAGCTATACTGTATCATCACATATATGGAATGCTATGCTTCAGCTATCTTGAGGGAACAGCTTGGCTGCAGAATCGGAGGTATTGCTAGGGAATCGGTCCAGCAAAAGTGTTTCACGGATGCTGAGCAGCAAATGAATGGCTAGCACAGCTCCCGCTGCCTGCCAGCCCCGTCACAGTGATGGGTAAGTGAAAACTGGTTATTGCTGCCATAAATGTCCCTCTGTGGCATTTTTGTGTGTGTGCGTGTGCTGTTCCCTTGCCGTCAGTGAGATCATTTGACTTTTTCATGGGTTAACACATTGCTTTGTGTATACTGCTATTTTAAAAAGCAATTAAAAAGCTGAGTGATACTGCACAGCACACTCCTGTCAGTCTCTGCTAATCAAGGTGGTTACCTTCAGCTAACTGTAGCATTTTTGATTCCACTGAGATATGCAATTCTAGTTCAAGTAAGCGTATTTGAACTATATTTTACAGTAAAAAAATACTACAAAGCAAATAGCTTTTCCTGAGAACTACCTCAATTCACCAGAGCTAGCATGGCTGAAAGCAGTTTTCATTTTCTCCTGTCTTGAAGCCCTGATCATGATCTGTAAGGACTACAGCTTTTGTACCACCCCTCTCCTTCCCAGCCCTATTTCTCCTGGTTTTTATCACCGCCCAGTGTTGAGGATTAGCAAATCAAACACGCAGCTAACACCTCTGGAGGGTTTTTAATATATTCTGTGTCCTGTAGGTGTGAGGAGCAGGGCTGCTCCCATTTCTCTTGAAGATAATACAGTAGGGTGGGCAACAGTGGGTCTTCGACATGACTTGCAGCCAATATTCCAGGAAAAGATGCATCACGACCCGCTACAGCCAAACCTCCACCAAACCCGCGCTTGAACGGGCCTTCCCAGACCACGGTGAACTTTGTTAGACAAAACACATGGTGATTCCTCCATATGGACATCTGTGTTCATAGTGCAAATAAAATAGCATAGGAAAGCCTATGGAAGTATGGGTTTTATGGGTGGTCCTCCTCTCCCTGTCTTGTCTAGGGCCAGCCGTTAGGTCACTTGGTCTGTAGGGTCCCATGGTCCCCATCCACCCCCGTCGCTGCCCCAAGAAGCTGAGACTGAGATCAACCTTTCAGGAACACGTCTACAAGCAATGCAAAAAGCTCTGACAGTTTCTGGATTTGAATAAATAGATCTGGTAAGGATCCCGCAGGAAGCCCAACACTTCAAGAACACTTATAAGGAAAAAGGAGAAACTTGCCTTAAAGTGCTGCTACTTGGGTCAGGGAAAATAAAGTGCAATTTCCAAGGAACATCTCTCAGGTCACTGACTTGGACTTCTTCTGTGTGGGGGCAAAAAGAGTTCCTTTGTCTTCTGTGATCTTCTGTGTGGGGGCAAAAAGAGTTCCTTTGGATGGGGTTTCTGAGTATATAACCTTAGAGAAGAAAAAACAAGGAGGAAAACTTAAATATTAAGAGTTTTCAGATCTGCAGAAGGACTTATGTGCCTGTTTCTTTTTCCAGTTTTCTTAGCTGGCCTCAGTAAAGACTCCCCTCAAACCTTCCCTCACCTCTGCCTTTAGTCCATCACCGCTGCAAGAACATTTCCCAAAGCAAAACATATTTGTACCTTTTTTTTCTATTGTAAATTTCTACTGGTTTTATGCAATTTTTCTATTTTTACACAAATAGCAAACCCATAAACGAGCCCCTGATTTGGCACTGCAGCCTCTTTAGACTTTTCATGCAGAACTAGCAGAGTCTAATCTGATTTAAAATGCATCCAAATTCCCAGCAGCAACCGGCAGGAGAGCGGGACAAAGCTGACATCCAGACGGCCAGCCCTGAGAGGGGACCTGGAGCTGA
This sequence comes from Haliaeetus albicilla, assembly GCF_947461875.1. Lineage (NCBI taxonomy): Eukaryota > Metazoa > Chordata > Aves > Accipitriformes > Accipitridae > Haliaeetus > Haliaeetus albicilla. The sequence continues at coordinate 36,504,342 of NC_091493.1, read as the reverse complement.
GACAGGGCTGAGATACCTGAGGGCTGGTGTCTGTCTGCAGGCACCGCGCTTCAACCAGGGCAAAATTCCAATGGCAGCAACATCGCTAAACCTTGTCCTAATTTCAGCCATCGGCTCCAATCCCATTTCCTTTGCCTGACTGGGGTTTGTGGCCACCTTGACCTTCGTTTCCCAGTTATCAAAATAACATGAATGAAAATGCTTCTGTAGTTGCTGGGCAAATCTAGAGCAAAATTGTTTAAGAAAAAAAAAAAAAGAAGAAAAGAGAGGGAGAACTATTTTAAGAACTAAGTGCTGCAGCTGACTCTGTATTTCTGGAGACCAAAGCAGCCCGCAGGCCATCTGTCTCCTGGAGAACTGGTCTCCGAGACTGGGCACAGAAAGATCCTCAAGCACACATGACTGACTTAGGAATCAGCTCCAAGTCGGGGAGGACTGTTTTATTTGCTGGCTTGGGACACCCCATCCATGGGCTAGTAATCCTCTCTTCATCTTCCTGAAGAGAGCAAGCTGAAAGAGAGGTCACCAGGATTTGCCCCAAATAGCTCGGGTTCGCAGCGCGGTCCGGAGCCAAAGTTTGGATAAGCATAAAAAGCTTTGGATAAGCCACATTAAAGTAAAGGTCGGATGAGATCACTAGACTGCTGATCATTCATGAGCAAAGTATTATTTTCGGTTTCCACATGGGATCCTGATATTTGAGCAGGCAGAAAATGGCTTTTTCAAGGACTGCTTCTCTCTAACGTTAACAGGAGGCATCAAATCAAAGTTTTCTTTTTCTTCCCCTACCTGTCATCATCCTCAGAAGAGTCTCATCGAGGCCAGCTGCGAAAGCCTTATTGGCTTGCACAGTTCCTAAAATATCACAGCTGAAATTGCCAGCACTTGGTGAAACCCACTTGACTGCAACACCGCCTGCATTTCAAGATGACTGCACCCTGAACACGCACAGCTTTTTTTCATGCACACATCCGCCTCGGGGCCAGGGTTTTGACCCCGCGGCTGTGCTGGGATTCAGAAGGAAGATCTACTAAATCTAGAAAAAATCGACAGAGCAGAGCTGTGTCGGGAAGATGCTTCAGCAGAAGATCCTCCCCATCCTAAACCTTGGGGAGAGCTAACTGAACCAACGCAGGGACAAACCATTTGTTTTCTTCTGCGGCACAAACCTCACCAAATGCAAAACAGCCTGATAGGGCTTTCCACGAGCTGCTCCTACGCTTGATTACAGGAATGCTAATAACCCCGCTGCCAATGCCCCACGGGCACAGCCCTGCTCGGATGACTTCCCAATGAACATTTTTCCTGGCTCAGTTAACTGCCCCACTCATGGATTTGCTTCATCCTGGTGACTGACTTGCTCTTTCCAGAGTCATATTCATTGAAACTGAATATTTAACAAAACCAGACATGTTTATCCAATATGAGGAATCATAGCTGGCTGGAAGAGTATGGAAACTGAAGTGATGGAGACTGCCAAATACTCATAAGCACTGTTAACGGTACAGTGCAAAAGCAATGTCCAAAAAGGCAGCTCCCAAAAGTAAAGCTTAACCCTCAGAAGGACTAAAGGAAGGGAGAGGTGAAGACAGGGCTTGTCACTAACTGCTCTTACCTGCCCACGTACAGCTGGAGTGGCAGCTTTCGCAGATGCAGTGAAACACAGAGGTGAGACCGAAAAAAGCACCGAGGCCGTTTGATACTGCAAAGGTGCTTATTTCTCTTCTGTGACAGCAGATTGCTTTAAAAGTGTGTCTTAACCCCCCGCTCTGCAGCCCCAGCAAGGCTCGATGCTCACAGCTGACTGTGATTTAAATGGATCCTGCTTTAAACACAGCTTCTGGGTTTCTGGCACGCCTGCCGGTGGGGCAGCAGTTTTGATCCGGAGCTGGCTTGTACAGGCCTTAGCCATTAAGTCTTCATCCACTCAGCATAAAATAAAATAGAGTGAAACTTATCATGCCAATAAAGACTGACATTAGTAATCATCGTAGAGTTGGGAGATGCAATTTAGAGATTATTATGCTATTAGAAATTTAATTCTATTGACACACATATATGAGAACTTGAAATTAATAAATACACAATTTTGGATGTCTTCTTTTCATTCGATAAAAATCCTCCAAAATCTGCAAAGGGGGATAAGAACAAGTTGTTAAAGGGAGACAAAGAACATCCTCAAGATCACAAAAGCTCTGTGAAGGTTGGGAGAGCAGAGGAACAAAACCATGCATCAAAAATTTGTCTTTGAGCAAAAGCAGGCTCTGACCTGGCTGAAGAGGTGCCAACCCGTCCGTCTGAGCTCCAGGCCATTTCTGCAGACAGTGACCTTTCTGCACTGAAAATCAGAAACTGAGGGTGACCGGCATTGCTTAAAATAAGATGACAGACGTCTCAAATGAAGGCGGTAGCAATCAGTGACTGCATTTGAATTCCAGACTTTATTTTTTGGCCAAGTCTCTGCCGGTGTTCAAACACCTCCCCCCTTGAGCGTTTAAAGCAAAAAATGAAAAACATTTTGGTGAGGATGAAGGGCAGGAAGTCTTCAGAAAAGGGAAACGACTTCGAGTGAGAAATTCCCCTTCACCTTTCAAACAGTATCTCATATTTACAAGCCTTTTCAGCTAGCAGCTAAAAGGGTAGTTTTTGAAAGAAATATTGCCTGCTGGGCTAAATTGCCTGCTAGAAAAGGCGTAAGCAATTTTAGTAGTGGTGTATTCCTTCACAGACTACTGGTGCTAAGTGTGGAGCAGAAGAGGGTTGGGTGGCTACAAAATGCTCAGCCCCATCCTCCCACTCTCCTTTCTCTGCTTTAGTTTTGTTCCAGAAAAGTGCACTACCTGTCTCCATGGGAAACCTGTCCCTATGGCAACATACAGGGCAACATATAGGACTGTCTTGATGCAGACATGCTAGTACTTTGACAGGCCCTTCTTTTTGTGGCACTTCTTATGGTAACATCCTGAGATCGTCAGAGAGATGATGTGAGATCGCCTGTGTCCACACATTTGGATGATTTTCTGCCGAGAACTTGGTTTTGCAGCCCTTCACTTTTCCAGCTCTTGAACTCTCCGCCTTTATATCACCACTGCAATTTTGTCTGAAATGTGTTGCAAAATCTATGTATTTGCCTCTATCAGCAAAAATCTGTAACCTCAAAAGAGATGTTTTTTGACAAGACCTACTTTCCATAAAGCCACGCTGCCAAGTATCACATGCTGCTTCTGTGGTTCTTTCTGAACTGAATCCCACATTGGCTCTTCCCTTGTTTTGTTCAGTTGCTAACAAAGTTTACTTGTACCTACGCCACCACCGTGATGAATTTCTAGCTACACTTTTTATATACACTGTTACTTGGATTAACACCGTTATCATTTTTTTCCACTCTGTTGTGAGTAAATATGCTACATCTAAGCACATCATAAATTTACCAATTAAAAATATCCCGTGCACTGCTGGCTTTGGATGATAAGAGGGAATGTATGTGTATGCAGGGTGATAACCTTGAGCTCCATGAATTGCAGTCAGGACTTCTGATTTCAAAAGCATAAAGCTCCTCCCCAAGGGCAGTCACCAGCCACAGCCAAGAGCTCTGGGCTACGTCCTAAACATCTACAGGGTCCAGACAGGTTGAGACCCTTTGGAGTGATGCTCACAGTGAAACCTGTCACAGTGGTGCTTTCGTTGCACACAAAGACATGATAGCACAAAGTATGAGGGTGTTCTTTGTTTTAATCAGAGCCACATGACTAACATTTCACATAAAAAAAGGTTAAAAAAGAAACTGGTCTGTGACACCCAGATGTACTTAAAACTTCTTTCATTACATAGCACAGCCAGTATTGAGGTAATCTTCTCTGATCTAGATTTTAAAGCTCACGAGCCCCCAGAGTTGCTTATTCCTCACCAAGAAGAAAGGCAGCTTGGAACCTTGCTCTCACTGTGGGAAAATTCAGGCATGGATGAATATTGACACAAATCAAGTCATCAATTTGCATGTATGCTCTTTGAGAAAGTGCAGGGGCACTTTGCTCCGATGTGCCCTCCTGGTAGGTCAACAAAAAAGAAGTCCTATCATTTTTTAGTTGCCGCAGAAGGTATTTCATTATCAGTTTCTGCTCCTTTTGTCCCAACTGTCTGTCACCATTAAGGAAGACAGAAAGAGTACGCTACTGCGCCAGGAATGCTTAGACTTCAGAACAACCAAACTAAAGACAATTACTTTCTGTTTTACAGATGATTGGGCGTAGCTCTGCACAGTCACAGCAATTTTCTGTGTTTTTAACGGGGTTTAAAAAAGATTCCTTCTAGTTTGTTCCAATTTTTCTGTGCTTGTCTTCCCGTTAATGTTTATGCCCAGAACCATTGTGAAACCCCCATAAATACGGTTTATCATTTCTAGACGTATACATGCATGCACACTTCAGGTTCATAGTTAGGCAGGAAAAATGTCAGACCTGTAAAAAGCAAAACACAGCCCGTTACGTGCTGGGTGGCAGAATCAAACGGAGGCGGTGGGAGGCTGTGAGCCGCCTGAAGATCTGAGTCCTGGCTGTAGTCAGGAGCGACAGATGGTGTTTGTCAAGAGGATAGAGCCTTACCTTCTTATTTTATCATGGAAATATCACAGTAGAGAAAACTATCAACATTCCCTATTTTATCTAACAGATTTAAGAAATATATCCCACAGAAAAAAAGCCAGAATTCCTGCTGGAAAAGAGACCACCAGATGCAACTGGAAATCCCAGTTAAAAGATGCAGTTTTGTTTATCAAGAGACGTTGTTAGCCATTGCATGTATTTTATTTTCTCATTAAGGAAATGCACTGAGCATATACAGAGATTACATTCAATACTGATTTATCCTTACAGAACAATCAGAAAATAAAGATACAATCAATGCACATTTCCTGTGGCAGAACAGATTGAAGGAACTGATTCAAGCTGAGAATGAAATGAAAAATACTTAAACCAACTTAAGTGATTTTTACACAGATGAGATATTTAAGTCTAAATTAACATTCTCAGCCAAGACCTGTTGCATTGTTGCAATCTTTATATCCAACAGCTTTATCAGACTTGTGCCTAGCAACTAAGCATAGACCAGAACTGCCTTGTCCGAGAGCCCATTCGAACAAAACCCCAGCAGAACAGTCCCAGTCTGAAGCCGCAATCTACATGAGATATGAAAGGATCCATATGGAGGAAAGAGTACAATAAGACAAGGAGACAGTTTGGTCCATGTGACAGGCAACAGCTACAAGGCAGGCTTGGGTTATACTCTACGTGGAGATTTCACTGGTTTCACCTGAAGAAGCTCTCTAGAGTTTGCAACCTTAATAAAATTTTTGTGAATGTGCAGAATTCTATGACGCACTGCCTGGAACTGATTTTTCAAAGAATTATACTGAAAAAAAGTCACAACACAAAGCTAGTGGAAAAACTACTTTGCCACATATTTTGTGAGTTCCATAAACTTGACGACCAAATCTCTTTCCAAATGGGGAACTAAAACTAGAACTCAAAAGATGACCTCTACTTCAATTACACCAGCTGAACCTTAAGCCAGTCCTATGCATGTTGTGTGCCAGAAATTAGATCAGATCATCACAGTTGGACATTAAAATCTACAAATATCACTCATCTGCTTGTCTGTCCCTCTCAGTTTTGAATCAAAGGAGGTACCACCCTGCTCTCCAATATTATAGACCTAAGACCCTGCTTAGTGCTATCACATCGTGCGTTATGTCACTTCTCGTCTTGCCTAGTTTCACAATATAACCATGGTTCGAAGGACCCTCTGCCTACTAGCTAGTGATGCACAATGCCTTCCATGATGGGGCCCATTCTGGATCATTTAAGACTGCAACAAATGGGATTATTAAAAATGTTGATTTAGTTCCTTACATCTCTAAAGATCTCCAAGTCATTTCGTTCACTTTGCAAAATGAAAAGGATACATAAACCACCACCAATCAACTCAATCACATCATCGAAGAGGGAGACACATACTGTTACTCTCTAAGAATAAAGTTTAGGACAGTGAAGAATTAATTACGTAGTTGAAACCGCATGAAGAATTTGGATAAACAAAAATGTTATTACTCGAGTCATAATTTGCCTACAAGACAGGAATGAACCACTTGTTCTCAAAACCAGCAGTAAAGATAGAACGAGCTTATCTTTGGAGGGAGCCTCCTAGTTCAAAACAACTTCCAAGCTCTTTTTTTTCTTCTTTTTCTCAAAGGATCAGAAAAGAGAAGACTGGAAGGGTGTTTTTTTTCAGGAAATATACATAATACAGCATACCTCCATGGATTGTTCTCTTAATGACCTTCTTTTAGCAGTTTGCATTAATACTAAATCATCTTTATTTCAAGTTTTCTGGCTTTGTCCAGTTTGCAAATGTTCTCTGAAAGACTAATTTGCTTGCTAGAATTTTCAATCACTTTGTGCTTGAAAATGTTAGCTTGCTTTTGAATGTCTGCCAACAGTAAACAGCATTTGGAAGATATTGGTCCTTTACCCTACTACAAGGCTATCTGCAGCTCTATGTACTATCCTCTAAAATGTAGGAAAATGTTACGTATTTGCACGATCAACCCCTTACAATAAACAAGAAGAGGGCAGCGTTTCTTACATATAGGTCAAGACATATTTAGCAGATGGAACAATTTTTACCTGAACATCTGTCAGGCCTGCCTACTGCTTTTTGCCTACCGAGGAATATGGTACATGGAGTAACGTGATTAGGAAATACAATGATCCCTTTCTAAGAAGGCGGACTTGTTGCTTCAGGATACTCTTTTTTCCCCCCCTCATGTCAGCTTCAACAATGGGTGCCACAGCAACGTGAAGACGAGGAGAGAGAAGTAGCTCGTGGAGGTGGTGACTCTTGAAGCCAGGCTTTTTACATTGCAGTTGTTTGAGTAGCAGCAGTGAACGCTCACGCCAGGCGCCCTGGACCCGTCCCTCCTTGCCCGCTCGCAGAAGGACCTGAACGAACAGGACTTCATAACGCCACCTACGACAGAGCCACGTTGAGCCCAAACGGACCTGCAGGTTCGCGGTCACCCGCTCCTGTCTGCAGCATCCCCTCAGCATGAACCTGACCGTCCAATATTGAGCAACAACCCTAGGTTTGGCCATTCCGTACAAGTAAATGAATACAATTGCATCAGATTACAGCCCACTAACATGCTCCCACTTAAATTAAATAATTGTAATTCATCTTAGATGCAACTGATGCAGCTTAAGTATCTCGGAATGTGCTCAAGTGCAGTGCCTCATTAGCTTCTTTTCCTTCCTAATTTCCAGGTAAGTCATTTCACTTAAATTTAGTTTAAGTAGGATTTAAGTAAGAAGTAGGCAATACTTAAAATGCTTTTTTACAGTTTTCACATAGTATGGATACAGCTCATCATGGCATACTGACAAATCATACTCACTGGGATTTTGTATCGGATTGCTGCTAAACCAATAAAATAAGGAATTGAGATTTATTAATAGGGTTTATTTTGAGAGGAAACACCTACCTTTGTTTTTCTCCTTAGCTTACTAAATATTCTTCTCTTTCCAACACTGATTATTTCTGTTATGGAAAATTTAATGAGTCTGAAGTGTTTATGACTACTTACTTGCTTGTCCTCTAATGACCGCACACGCATCTGAATGCCCTGGACATTGCTGAGTTCCTTGTCTGTTACAGTCTTCATCACTAGAACCTACACAGGTGTAACACTGTAGAGCTTCGCCTGGCATTAAAGAAAAAAAGACCACTTATAACAGTAGTGTTTAGAGTTTACAAAAAATATTTTACAGTATCAGCTACACAGTCTTTATAATTATGTTTGAAGCACATGCAAAAAACTGCAAAAAGGTTTAAAAAACCCCTAAGGATTCTGCAAATCCTATAAATTTTTCTTTTTTAGAAGTGGTCCAGATACCGATTTTAAAGATTAAAAAAATCAGCCACGTATTATTTAGTTGTTACAATTTGCACTTAAAATAATCCAAGAACATCTGATGTTCTGTAACTGCATCCACACCTTCTTGCAACATTTTCAGAGTAAGGTCCACTGGAACAAGTTGGAGCATCATGGTTTTTCCCCCCTCCGTCATGATCTTTGGTCCACAGTACCAGGAAAAAGGACATTGTAAACACAGAAAATCTTACTATGATCCGTATTTCATCTTCTCCTAAAGTATCAATTCAGCTGGAAGGCACAACAGTATATCTTAAAGAGTTTTGCTTTTGTTTAAACGTTACAAATGTAACTCAATCCTCTTTCTTTTCCTTGGTTCAAACGACATGGTATTTTCAAGGGCAAGCATGAATTTGGAATATATTTAAAATACAATACTTCAAACTGCAGAGCAGAAGGCACACTTGCTGTCCACAGGGACACGTGCATTGAAATTTGTTAGCATACATATTTATGTTTACATTACATGGCAGAGGTGAAATTCTGTGCTGCTAACCACATACACAAAATAATCTGAAAACAAACCAACCCAGGAGAGAAGCCCAGAACATCAAAGAGGCTCAGCCATGCTTGAAATAGGAAATGAAAAAGAAGTTAAAAAAGGAAAGAAAAGGGAGTTGACTTACTTTTGAGTACAAAAAGGGAGCTGACAAGAACCAGGCTGACGACTGTCCACATCATGGAGATACAAGAGATGTACCATTAGTCAAAGAAAGCAGTTTGTTTGCTATTAAAGCCTTAATGCTTATCTTACATACCTAATCCTCTGCAGAGGATAACTTACAGGATAAAGAGGTGTGCGAAAACGCTACTTATCTAGCTTATTCTGGTTGTACTTCTAATCACACGTATTTCATCTCCACAAACCTTGTAGGCAAATTCTTCCAGTAGCAGAAAAAAGAAAATGTATTCACCTTTCAGTGATAGATATGCTTAAAAACCACCATCCCATCATCACATGTCACAGCCTCCAACTCATGCAAACAGTCTCATTACATTTGCCTATGGGATTTGCTGGATCAGGGTCAGAGTATTAAACATTTTGAAGGGTTAAGCCTATGCTTGAGACCTGAGTGGTCCAAATCTAGCATATATATATATTTATAGAGAGCAAGATATAGACAGAGGTACGTGCGCATAAGTAGTATGTTCTTGTGAGCCACGAAGTACTCCAAGCAGTGACCCATGAAGTGCTTTCTGTGAAGGAATTCATTAACGAGAGCTGCTATATCTCGCGCTCCACATGAAGTAAGCAAGTGAAGTACATAAAATAGAGCCATACTTATCTTCAACTTTCAACGAAAAAATTTATTTACAATAGAGAATTTCATTTAAGTGACATGCATTTTCATTTTTTTTTCATTTTTGATTTTATTTTACAAATCAGCAAATGCAGATAAAGTTTACACTCCTTAAGGCAAGAGTCCCCATGCAAGTAATACATGTTTATATTAAATCCAAAAGACATCCAACATGGGAACTCATGTACAAAGGGAAGGCTAGGATCAGCAATTTGTAATTTCTTAGAGAACTTGACAATCTCCCTGATACAGGAACTTTGAGATCAACTTGCTATGAATTATACTATGAAAATGCAAACAATAGCAAGAAATTCTGATAGTCATCTTAGTACTGCATACAATTAAATCAACTTTATTTAGAAAGAAAATACAGTAGTGCATACGAAAAAGTGAAAATATAACCCGTCCACATAAATGTATGGACATCAGTGTGCCAATGGTCATATTGCACTCAATATCGAAGTCCAGAAATTTGGTTAAAAGTTAGCTTTTCCCCATTTTGGCAATCAGTTCATCACAAATCTTTGTTAATTCTTCTATCTCCTTATTCTGGAAAATAAAAGGCAATATTAAGTATTATGAAAAATATTGTTGCATTACGATGAGTGGGTTTTTTTTAAATTATCCAACCTTTGGGAGAAGTGTGGGACAATTAAGCTTTCTCCGATACTGAGAACAGAATATCTATACATATAAAGAGAGATATATAGGTATATATATACATACATAGTACAGCTACATACAGTGCATTCTAACAATATGCTTACTTATTTCACATACAGATCCTCCAGCTTCAATAAATACAATTTAGCACTAAAGCAGACAGCTTTATAGCAGTCGTTCCTAGCACACAATAATAATACATAGTGTAAATTTGTTTCTAGGCTGCACTTTTATAGCATTATTTTCAACCTGTTTTCCAGGGGCTCTAAGCAAGGACGAGCTGTACTATACTGAAAGCAAGCTCCTTTGCTGAGCTAGGGAACTCAAGATATAAATAGGGAATTCCTACAGTCACTTTTGCCCTAAGCTGTACAGATCTGCATCTGATCATTTTGTCTATGTTAACAGTGGAGGCACGTAAGCTAGCCTTGGAATTACAGCTAAAACTAAAAATGGAAACAAAAACCGAAAGAAGAACTAAAACAAGAAGATCTGAAACCCAAGAAACAAAGCAAACCAAGGGCCCTTCTAAGTACACAGGTGCACACTGAGCTTTGACCGAGCCCAAATCAGCCCCAAGCGCTAGCCCATGGCCGAGATCAAAGCCTGGCAGATGGGTCTGTTTGCCTGAACTGGCCAGTGCTCGCAGCTGATTTTGTTATAAGGTTTGGGCAGTGCTGCTCCCCCCAGGGCCGGGGAGCTGCCCAGCCAGCTGGACGTGCGGAGCAAGACAGGTCCTTGGGCAGATCTTGGCTGCAATCTGAGGTCCAGAGGAGAGCTAGATGCAGCCACTCTGGGGAAGTTTCACTTAACTTTGGTCATCCTGTTGACTTCTGCATTAAAGAGCTGAATTGCTATTTACCTTTTGTTCCAGTGTTCTTTCCAATGCGTCCACTTTCAGCTGCTCTTTACGAAGGCTGGCCTGATATGCTGCTTGCTCTTGCTGAGCCTTGCCTCTCACTTGTGCAATTTCAGCATTGGCTCTAGAAAAACACAGATTTTTGTCACGTCAGGTTCTCTACAGGAAAGGACAGTGGGTACCAAAGGATGGACTGCATCTTAACAGACGGGTGGTGAGGCCAGGGCTGCTTTCTGCATGTCTTTGAAAGTATTCTGAGACTTGTCCCTAGAGACTTTTCATGACTCCCTCTCTTGCTCAGCAGAGGCTGCAAAGTCTTTTCTTAATGTCTGTGTCATTCCCTTCACGCTTCTCTCAGATATCTGTGCCAGGTTCACAAATATCACTTAGGTAGCAGTGTTTTATGACCGTTTCTAAACTTGATCTCCAGCTCTAACAGACTAGACTCACAGCTGGGACAACAGATGGAAAGCAAATCCAAGTCTTACTTCACTTTAGGCACTGAACAATCCTAGCGACATTTTGGAAACATCTCTTGGGTCTAGGGGACTGTAATATGAGTCCTGAATGTAATCCCTAGAAATGCTTAATTTGTCATTACACGTAAACATAGAAAAAAAAATATTCAAAAAAATCAACCAGTGCTGCCTCTCTTAAGCCACAATCCGATGTTCACTCCTTAATGGTGGCTTAAGGAGTTACTATCCGTGCACATCTGGCACGATCTTTTGTGCAACTATTCCTCGTCACCCTCAGCACAAGTTGGGCTGATCCAGCTTAGATAACCGGCGTTACTAGGGAGAGACCGCCTGACTGATTCTGCACTGAAACAGTCGAGCAGCACTTACATGTTCTGTTCTGCTGATTGACGCAGGGGCAATAATACAGCACAGGGGCAATAGCAAATCTCTGGGGGCAGGAATACTGGCTGCAGGTGCAAATATCTGAGCATAGACCTCCACAGCTGCATAAACCTAGCTAATGGCTTCTTTCTGGTTCTTCCCTGGAAAATATGTTATAGAAACATGAAGACATTTGATAGAGACAGAAATTTAAGGTGTTGCATATGGAAGAAACACCAACACGTTACAGAAGTTCTCATTAGAGCATTTCATTCCACCCTCCATCACAGAGCAGCCTGTGCTCTGCATATTGAAGGAGCAGGTTTGGGATGCAAGGTCCAGCCACAGGAATCCTCCTGCAGCATGAACTCCTGAAAAGAGATGTGTACAATCAGTTACCTGTCCAGTTTTTCCTCGGCATGAATTTTGAGTGCTTGATACCTCTGCTCTTCCTTCTTCACTCGTGATAAATATTCCTGCGCACATTTCTTTAACACTTCTTCATTCTTAAATGAGAAGATTACATTAAATTTAATCCGAGAGGTTGAAGTGTAGGACAGGCACCTATTTGCAGGAGTCACATTCAGATATAGCAAAGGCTGCAGTCTAACACTGGCACCCCCTCACAGAGGCCATCTGAAGCAATATTACATGATGCAAAAAGCTTTACAATTCTTCTGTTTGCATTTGATACAAGGCTGCAATCCTTCATCTGAGGATTACATTATGTCATGCACTTCAGACATAACCTGTAACCTTAGGAATTCATGTCCTAGCTTTTAACAGAATGCTCAATCCAGAAGCCAGCCCTGACATGTGCTCAAGTCCCACGGTTATGTGACATCTATTCAAATCACAGTGCCACACATGGGAGCGAGTTACTCTTGTGCAAAATCTTCATCTTTTTAAAGCTATTCCAAAACAAAAGCATAAATAAATGAGGATTCACGTTTCCCCCCCCCCCCCACGCCCCCCCAGCACACTTCACTCTAATGTAGTACATCAGATTTGACTGGAAATGATGTGCCTTCTGTTAAGTAGCACTGGTATACATGACAGCCTGCTCAGCTTTGCTCTTTAAAGGAGGAGACTTTAACACGACTCACCTTCCGAAACCCCTCCAATACTTCTTTCATTTTTTCATATCTCCTGAAAAGATCTGCCAGTGATTTCTCCACTGAGTTCAGATCTGCCAAAGCTTGTTCCTTCTCCACTATCAGTTGCTGAACAGTGTGGTGGGAGACAGATTTCTCTCTCTGTTCATCCTCTGTTAGAAAGAAGAGAGGGGGAGGAAAAAAAGTGATTTTCAGAAGGGTAATAGTAGTGAACACTGATTTCACGATCATCTATAGTTTCTACTATACGGTGCTCTACATTGTGTATTAGTAAGTTTGCAGGATCCAGAAAACTCATTCTTACATAAAGACACAATCCTGTTTTGGAAAAAGGTTGCTAAATACAGTGATATTTAAATATTTTGATGTTGGGGAAAAATGTGAACATATCTCTGTACTGATGATTTATTTCACTCTGAACTCAGCTGTTCCCATGAAAAAGGCAGGTGTTGGATTTCCCTTGTTTTCCTGAAGATGCACTAGCTGAAGGAAAGGACATTTATGCATATTACTAGCACTGGCAATAAATTATTTGCCACTGATGATATGTGCTTGTCATCTCCTGGCATCTCTTCTAATCCTGTACAAACAAGGCACTTTGTTTAATGGAAATCAACTCAAATTCTTCCCTTGGAAATAAAGTGTTTTGCAAACTCTCATTCTTAGGATTACTGTAGCAAGTGCCAGAAAGGAAATCAAACATTAAACTGACTTTCTAAGTTCTGGCCTGCAGAAAACATCTTCCAAGATTCTCCTGTGTATAGTTCAATTTGAGGCAGGGATGGCAGGAAGAACATAACAGGAATCCAAGTCCACACGAAGAGAACTTTTCAAAGGAATTGACCTAGTAATAAATTGGAATACCCATATAACACTGGAAGAAAAGGTCTGCCATTGTCTTCCAAAATGCTTCCTCGTTGTTTGCTTCATATCCTAAAATATGATTTTTGTGTCCATGTTTTAAGGGCTACTTCGAATGATACTGAAATGAAACCAACCTGCAAAATACAGTGGTTTTATATGACCATTCTCCTATGTCTATGATGGAAACTAAAATAAGGTAAGAAGTGCTTGCACGTAAAAAGCGCAGGCCATTTCAGAATCTACAACTTTTCATTCAGGCCTTTATATTTTGAAATACAAAGAACTAAACAAGAGTTTGTTTTTTTTTTTATTTGAATAGAAGTCTTCATCTGAATTAAGTATTTCATAGTGCTGGTCAGCGCTGAAATGTCAAAGTTGATACTGTCAATTCCCAAGCTGAGATTAATCTCTTCCTTTTGCATATTTCGATCCTTTCATATTCTTTTTTGCTAGCCTAACTAAGCCCAGAGCAGCAAGGATGCCATGCCGTGTGTCAGCTCATGTTGGCTATGTTCCGTGCTCCTCTGCATGCCCCCTGACAGCACTTTGCTGGGGCAGAGCCTGATCTGAGGTTATTTTGCTCTATATGATGCAGAAGACGGAACGAACCAGAGAAGCTCTCAGGACCTGCACCAAGTTTGCAGCACTGGAAGCTGCAACACCTTTATTTTACTGATGAACAAACACCTTTGACATGGCAGAACTGAAAAACCCAGAGCCCTGTAATGCCACATCAGTTTGATAACATTTAACATTTCATAAAAAGTAAATATTCTTTTCTATTTTGCCTTCTTAAAGATACTCTGTGGTCATCTGCAATGTCAAAAGAACGTATTCTCAAGTAAAATGAGAAAACCATTTGTCATCTTTCGTTTATTTTTCTACATCTGAGAAGTTGTCACCTGGTGTTCCAGCACAAGGTTTATTTAATCACGCTGGAGATTACACACTGTCTAGCTTAATTCCAAAACACTTACTGGCAGGATCCTGTTCTTTGGCAAAACCTCTGTCGTCGTAACTCCGTGCAGGGGAAAGGATCCGTTTGCATGATCACGTAATGTACTTAAATGTATTTAATGTCAGAACTCTACTTTTTCTGAGACTGCTGTCTGCGGTATTTTAGCAACTTCCTTCTTATTTGTTTCTAGGGCAATCTAGAAAGTTAGTAATTCGTGACTCACTCCCTCGCAGCTACCGAGCTCTTCCCGTACCTCCCAGTGCATCGCTGTGCCCTCCTCTCTCCTCAGCTGGACCTCAAACCCTCATTCCCAGCCCCACTTCGACCTGCACACGGGAATTAGGGGCAAGGATATCCGATGCTCCTCTCCTCCTCTCCCTTCCACTACATGCTAGAGGTGTCCACGGACCAGGGAGCGAGCTGAGGCCTCGTTCGACTCCAAGGGGAAAACAGGAATTTATAGTGGGGAAGGGAGTGACATATAAATTGAAAAGAGGGAAAGCTTCCAGTGAGCTTTAGGAAAGGGGCATCCAATAATCTCAGAGAACAGTTAAGATACATTTAAAACCAAAGTGGCTAAATAAGCAGAAACTGGAATCTGGCTGGAGGGGGCCTGGAAGAGCTACGTGATATTTTCTAAAACTATGAATTAGCTTTAATGAAAAAGCCGCTTAGTGGCACTGTGCTGCTAATAGTCTGCCAGTCAAATCTTAGTTAAGCAGTTACAGATACTTATTTCTAAAGATATTTATGAGGTTATGCGATTAAAATGTTTTAATTAAATGGCTTCCATGTCTGCAACACACACTGTCCACAGCTCACCAACAATAACAACAGTATGCTCAGGACTAACACTATCCAAATTGACAGAATCAGAGCACCACCACAGCAGATCCGCTTTCAGGCTCAGCTCAGTATTACTTACATTACTTAATGGGAATGCAGCAAACGGAGAACAAAAGCAAAAGAAACTAAAAATGCAAAATGCTGGTGTGAAAGTTGGTGAAAAGCTTTACTTACCAGGCTTGCCTGATTTGTTTTTGCAAGCAAATAGCAAGAAGCAACAAAAACGGAAGCAAAATAGAAAATCAGGAATTGTTAGGAAAGCAGAAAGTAAGTAATGCAACAACCTGTAATGCACAAAGCATAACATCTGTTTTTCAGAATGAGAATTTAATTATGCATTTAAACGTACAAGTATAAGGATACATTTTTAACAGAAAAAAACCCCAACATTACAAATCCAACAATAAAAAGGAAATCCACGACAGGGATTTGGGAAGGGAACTGTGGATGGCTGTGATCAAGGGGTGTGTGTAGGGTGGGGTGCAGGGAACATCGGGGTTACGCAGGCTCCGCTCCATACGGCTGTCAGTGCCACGCAGTTGTGAGCTGCAAAACTTGGGCAACAGTCAGCAAAGCAGTAGCAGAAGCAGCAGGCTAGCCTGGAAAGCCTGTTCTTTTTTCTCCCCCCTCCTCAGTATATAAACAAGAATGTGTTAGGGGCTGAGGCAAGTGTAAGAAAAAAGGAAAAAAGGTTAAAGCGCCAGGAAAAAATATGCAAAGAGACGCTAACAGGGATCTATACACTGACAGCTTGCAAGCTCTAGCTGTACGGAGTGTGGCATGAAACTAATTGCATAAGCTAAGTCGGGTAATATTGGGTTCCATTCGTATATGACAGCAAATACTAGACCTGCCACAGCCCTTGCAATCAAAGGCAATTACTGTTTGCAATGCATGTTTTCAGTGCCTTTACAGGCAAACATGCACAATCACATATTGTTAATATGGAATATTTTCAATACTCATTATACATACACATGACAACCTACAAAAAGCTGAGCAGGACCTATCAACCACACTGAATATTCATTAAAGGGATTTGTGAAATTGGTTCACTTGCAATGCCCTCCTAACAGGGCTGTATAAATAGCTCAGAAGGGTTAAATCATAAATAGAAACAGCACAGGCATTTCTTTTGTTAAAATGCATATTTTGCTTTAGCAGCAAGGCATTGTTGTGATAGTAGTTCGGCGAAGTATATGCAAATAGCACACAGACAATAATTTTCCTCCACAACGTGGCATTTGGATGAGTGAATTCCTTTATAAAAAGGGACAGTAATTTATGACAAATGACAGGAGAAAGTGTGGCAATTAGATAAAAAATTTACATTAAATGCAGGGAAAGGAAGCCTCGCATTTAATGTATTACCGTGCTGTAGAATTTGCATACTGCTCTTAATTAAAGCATGCTTTCTGTGTCACTGTTGTTGTTTCAGTTCCTTTGCAAATGGACAGCAAATTACATTACTTATAGCCATAGCTCTTAAAAACTTGCCATAGATCATTTGAAAGACTCCGACTGATACTCTGAATTTGAAGTTTAAAGATCTTTCTACTTTCTCAGTCCTCAGTGGCCCGATGCTTTACTTATCCTTGATTTTTTTGCAACAAGAGGGAATGGCAATTGTAGAATTTACTATGTACGCCATGGCTGGGCCTTTGCCTTAGGATCCCTATTCCATACCTTCTTGTTGCACTGTGGTCTCACAATTTGAATTTTCTTTTTTGTAATTCTGTTTCTCGAAAATATAATTTGAATTTGTTATCAAAAAGAAACTTCTTTTGCTAACTATATGCATATGCTTGGGAAGACAGGTCCTCTGTTTGTACATATGAATGGTCAGGTTCAGGGACAAAGCCATACCAGACTACGTTTAGTGTAAACCAAAATGAATTCAGTTCTTCGCATAATCTGGTCACTTATTTTCACACTTGCACAATGAGCGTGACAAACGTTACGTCAGAAGGCAGGCAAATTTGCTCAGCTGTACACACAAAAGGCAACGGAGGCATAACACCATAGAGGATGAAGCCAGGCATGTTATTATTATATGTTATTCATTATTATATATTATATTACCATATTATATAGATTATTATAATGACATTATTTATTTATAGGCCCATTTTTCCCTTCACTTGAAAGAAGGCTGGGGTGTCTCCCAATGGCTGAGAAATGCAGGAAGGCAGCAAAAGCACCAGACATTGAACTATTTCCGCCCGGTCTCTTTGGGCAAAAATAAGCAAATTCACTAAAAACGTATGTAAACACAACTCAAGCACTAATTAAAAGAAAACAATTTAAAAGAAACCAAAAATATGGGGGGTCACACAATACAGGCTGTATATGAGGGGACTGCCGTTTTAAAAGGGGCAAAACAATATGATATGTTGAGAGCTGTAATAAAAATCCTTACTGGTTAAAAACCTGTTAGAAAGATGCAGGTATGCCTGTTGTGTTCCTGGCACACTATACTCTCTGTGACAGTTCTCTCAGGGGGAGTAAGAAGTAAAGTTAATTTCTTTTTATTTTTTCAATAAACACGGTGCGAACAGGCTGGATTCATAACACTCCCTGCTCACAGATAACATTAGCTAGGCTAGTCTTTCTCCTGCATCTCACAGCCCAGATTTAATTCCAAGGCCACTCCTAATGGCTTTTAACAATATTTCACAGTTCTCTGCTGCTTTACTCGAGCTTGTCCAGACAAGCTTGGTCCTGCTTTCTCATCAGCCACTGCTTCTTTTTCTGGTCTTCCCAGCAATTTTGGCCATAGAGGACCCACAACCCCACTCAGCTGTTCGCCTTTCTGGGAGACAGCTCGAGCTGAAGCAGTACAGGGCAGTACAAGCCACTGGTGCTTTCTATAGCCAGACTAAGAAAAAGAGCTTTGGAAATCTTATGAGGAGCTTTAAAATCACATCCCAGGGGCCAGACCTCCCGCACTAAGGAAGCACATGAGTCCTGCAACCTTTGGTTTTGAAACGCTACTGCACGTAGCGTTTTTCATTTGTGGGGCATGCTGTTAACAAAGGCGTTTTCTAATTACTATGAGGCAAAACACGTCATAATTTAGACCTTAAAGGAGACCCCTAAGTCAGTAAATAACTGGGGAGGTGGATTGGCCACTTATAATCTCTCAGCTGGGATTGGAGTTAATCTAGGTTTTGGTCTGACCAAAGCAGTTAGCACAGATAATCCCTGTTGTTGTAAAGAGCTAAGTTTGATATCTCCCATGTGAAACAGTTGGGAGTGGATGACTAAAGGGTTTTTAGGTCATTGAAAGTCTGTCCTGGAGATATCCATGAGTTCTGGGCAAAGCATTTGAACATGTTTCCTATGGGACAGTTAGCTTTGATGCAGAAGAAAAAGCCCTGACCTTTCTGTATTACCTGGACTGCCTCGGGGGCTGCTTTCTGTAAAATGAAGCCCTAGCTTTTCATCACAACCTGGCAGCACACACTGGTGTCCTCAGATGCATTCACAATTCCCAGCAGCATCAGCAGATGTAGCTAGCATCAAAATTAAGCCCACAGACTTCAACCATGTTTCTAGGCTCTTTTCAGAAAATCAGAGCGGAGGATAGCATCTTTTAGAGTAGAAACACCTACCTATCATCTGAGCAATCGTCTTCTCATATTCTGAAACTATTTTCCTATAAGAGGGAAAAAAAAGAAAAGCTTTTGGCAAACATCATAATTGCTAATGCTTACTTAGCAAATAATGCTACTCAATAACTGAACTATAGTATTTTAAGATACAAAACCCCTTCACACTTTTATATGCTCCTTATTACCTGAGTAACAAATAAAACTGGCGGTTTAAACATTGCACCTGATTTTTAATTCCCCATGTAAATCAATACAGGTGGAGGAGTGAAAAGGGATTGCTTTGAAACAAATTCTGTTATTTGAAACATGCCCGAAGTACATTACTGATCATTATTTAAATATAAACATTATCACATTGGTCTAATTCAAGAGCTACAAGAGTCTGATTTTTCCATTACTTTCTGCCCTCTTCTCCATGTACGTGTTTGCTTACTTTTAATGTAAACGTTAAGTAAGTTATAACTGGTAGCAAGTAAACCTAACAGGAGTATAGTTGGCCCTCATCCAAAATATATCTAATCTTCCACTCTCCAAATGTGACTAAATGATCCATTAGCATTTAAGAGAACAAGACCAAAATATTCAATTATGTAGCACAAAATCCATCGTGTCCTATTTCCCAAATCTGTTTTTGAAACAGAGGTGGCAAAATGTTACTTCTAAGACTATTTTATTTCATATACTCACGGTAGGCTTTGAATTTCCTTCTTGAAAAAAGGTTAGCCAAAATAAGCAGATTAAATGTGATTTAGAAAGATGATCTATCCCTTCCCAGAGCCAAATAAAGCTAATAAAATGAGACTAGTTTGATCTGCGCTTTGATTCATGAGCCACGTAGGACTGTCTACGAAAACCAAAATTACCCCACATTTCATCTGAAGTGGATATTCAAAATAGCTCACTGGTATTTGAATACATCTCTTTCGAAGTCTTAGCTCACTTTCACTTGCTCCATTTAGAGAAGTCTGCTGCAGTTGGTGAGGTTACAGAAAGGATGTGGGAAAATCCTGAGACAAAAGTCAGTAAGGAAAGGAGAAACTTGCGGAGCTTTCAAAAAACTAATGCAGTACTGCCTGTCTCAAATCTGAATCACAAACAGAGCTCAGGAACCCCTGAGAAGGCCACTTGACCCAAAGGTCAGTGGCGTCTCACTTGCCCTGGTCCTGCAGAGCACTCAGCAGAGCAGGGGCTTTACAGCTGCGTACCCCACTGACCTCACTCAGGTAGGAACAATTTTCGGTACCGGGGCCAGAGCCTGTTTCTGCACAGCTCGCTGTGCCTCCAGCCGCTGCCTCCGCTGGGATCTGCTTGGATGCTGCCTTCCCTGCTGTCAGTCCTGTTGTTTTAATTGCCTTTTTGTTTTTCTTTTTTTTTTTTTTTTTAAACTATGAATGACACTTTTGAGAGCAAAGATAGCTGCAAGAATTTTCCCCTAAAAGGAACGGATTGGTTTCATGTCCAAAGAAGATTACCTCAAAAGCCTGCTGTAAGCAGTAAGGATTTTAAAGCCATGTCATATCCTTTAGGCACCTTTAGAAAGTTTTATCATCCTAGAAAATGGAGCCAAGGACTCAGGGCAACGAATATGACATTAAACACTGTTACAACACTACAGCACTTCCCAACCTAGGCTGCGCCGTGGAAGTTGGCAGCAAAGTGAAATAACATTATCTGTTTCTTATTTTTACCAGCTTAGACTAGTTGAAGTAGGTACCACATTCTCTGCATTATCCAGCTGTATGAATCATGTGGCAGCTGTTCAACAGAAATGGATATTGCAATGACACATTGGTTTTAATAATACTCAATTTGGAAAGCAAGGTAGTCAAGTGAAGTCTTGTTCCAGATTCATGTCAAAGGCCTCTTTCAGTCAAGCAGCCTAAATAATGGTCATTATGGCTTGGGAACTAAAGGATGCTGGCCACATCATTCCTCTCTGTGATGGTACATCTTCAACTCTAGCTTGACATTCTGCATAGGTATTTTTGGCATTTTAGAATGAATCCATATTCAGTCTATTTATTGACTTCCTGCAGTTTCCTAAGTCATAAAACCACCAAAATCCAGGGCTACAAAGGATCTCAGAGGTCATCTGCTTGACTGCCCTTACTGAGGCATAATCAATGAGACCCCCAAATAACCATATTTAAATATGTCTTGCCTGCCTCTGGTTGTACCCTTGAGTACAGAGCCCAAGGTATAGCCACCTTAGTTTAGGTCTTTGATCGTTATCACATTATTACAACTTCTCATCTTGGCTACTGTCCTCTGGAGTGGAATTTCCTCCAGTCTGACATTTTTCTGGAAACTTAGCTGAACTCAGGATATTCCAGGTAGAGTATGCAGGACTTGGCTAAAGGAGCATTGCTTCTCTTTCTGTGGGAAGTGATGGTTTTGTGCTTGCAACTGTAGTTAATCCCTTCACTCCTTTCTTATCATTATGTCATATCTAATTGCTGCATCTCTAATTTACCACACATGAACTGTTTCAAGATTTAATCCTCCAAGAGAAATCTTTCTTTGTGCACACATGCATGTTTTATCATTTTGTGACAATATTAGTCAGATTTTTTTTCAGCCATGTGTTCTAGGGATGTGCCTGTGGGAAATTTGGCTTAGATAAAGTGGGTTTTTTTCAAATCAAATTTTATTGAGGGTGTAGACACACAAGCAAATTACTGTGAGGAAGATGAAGGTACAGATCTACAGTGTGCCAGCTGCTCGGTGTGACCCCCTGCTCTCCTTTCATTAAGGAATAAGCAACCTCTGCCAGTGCCTGTTTGCAGCCAGCAGGCACGTGCACCCAGGCAGTGTCTGGAAAACAGACCAAGTACCGCACTTGAGCATGTACTGAACGCTGAGACATTCCTTACACAATTCCTCATTTGGTTTATTCCTTGTTTTGCTTCCTCAATTTGACTGCTTGCAGCAGCTCCTTTCCATTTTGCCTCATTATGCATTTGAGGGCTATGCCAGGGTTTTGTTTCCTTTCCCAAGGAGAGCGCAAGAGAGGTGAGAGAACTCACCTGGGCACTGGGAGATGGTTTTTTGAAAGAAATAAAGCGGTTGCCCTTGCCTTTTGCAGATGCTTCTCTTAAGATGCTTTGGCTCAAAGCCCTGTGCTGCCGCTATTCAAATCTGCCATGTGCGACTCCGGGCACCCATGCTAGCATTTGCCAAGGTCTGCGCCGCAGTTCCCTTTTACCCTTCCTCCCCAAGCACAGTTTTCCTGCATATAAGCAGGAATTGCATATGCAGGCCATCACTTGATACAGCTCATTGGCTTTAGCTTTAAACTACTGAGACATTTAATTCTGGGAAGAAGCTGGTGGTAGAACAGAAGTGATTTTGAAGAAAATTCAGTCTCAGAAGTGATTGCAGAAATTATTACTTCAAAGAAGAATGCTAAAATAATCTGACAATTTCCTTTTATTTATGAGTTAAGGAGGGGTGTGGTTTTTCTGTTTGTTTGAAGGTAGAAAATAATACGCTTTAAAGACTCCCTGAAATATTTTTATACATTCTCTTTTGCAATTGATGACTTTTCCAGATTCAGATCGGTGAGCAGGTCAAGCTCATTGGTATGTTGTTCTTATGGTATTACCACTGTAAAAAAAGAAAGGCTGAAACTGTCAACTGACTAAATGGGAAGCAATAGTGATTCTTCGAGCAATAGCGCTCACCTCATCCACTACAGTGATTTTGCTGTCACCATTGCAAGTGGTAGGACCTTGGCTAGGAAGGAAGGTGAAACCAGTTATGTTCCAGTACACAGATATTTGATGTAATAGAGGCAGGTTTGCGAGGAGAAATAGAATAGAACAAACTCAAAAGCTCAGGGTCCTTCTATCAGCTCTCAAAGGGAGCAGCAAAATCCAAGATAACAATTGCTTAACTAAAATCAAGCCTAGTGTGTGCAGCAATTAAAAAATGAGCTCAGTTCAAAGGAAAGGGTGTAGAATCTCCTTGAAAGTCAACACTCAAAGGCCAGAGTGGTTCCTCTGCAAGAAATATTTTTCTACTGGCAACTGGGTTTTTGTTTTCTATTGTTAAAGAAACTTTTTACAATAATGTCCTGGAGGGAGCCTGTACTACTCATACCTGTCTGCAAACCTTCACATTCTTTATTCTATTGGCAAAACTATTTGTGGAGAGTGAATTTTAAATTAGCAGGTATATACGTCTGCCAGCTCTGCAGGCAGCCTCATCCAGTCAGGCAACAGAAACATTACTATGCAATCCATGTGAGAATTCACAGCACAAACTGGAGGAAATTCTTCCCTTACATTGACCTAAATTAAGACCTCTCTTATCTCAGTATTTTGAGGATGTAAATGAGATTAACAACCGAGAAGTTGTCAATGATTAGCCTGAACAGGGGTGCCCACCAGGTAGAGCAAAGACAAAGTATCAGCTTAGGATCAATCCAAAGCCTGCAGTTAAAAATAACAAAACAAATTCAGCTACCTAGAACAGTTGTACAATCAGGGTACTCTGTGTACTGTCCACAGGCTGAAATGAGACTCTCTGTCAGTGTGATTAGCGACAAGTTGATAACCCACCTCATTTCCATCACTTCCCTTCTGCTTTCTTCATATTTCTCTTTCCACTCAGATACTTCTCTTTCCTTGGCCACAATCTGAAACAAAGAAAGCAAAGGAAAAATACAACAGTAAAACCAAGTGATCTATTAAAGAGGAAATTAAATAACTGTACGATATTTGATTTAATATCAAATTCTAATTAACAAAGGTATAGTTTTCAAGTGCATAATAGGTTCAAATATAAGCATCCCTAGTGATTTTTTTCTTTTTCAGACTGCAAGGTGCAATTAAAAAAGTTCAGATGTGAAATCATACTCAAGTTTTGAAAAACTAACTTAGGAAAGCAGATGCAATGTTCTTGTTTCATGATTCATTCCTGATTACAACATGGACACTTCTCAAGAAATACTATATTACACTACAGTATGTCTGATGTGGCCTGGTGCCAAACCTGAAATACTTCTGTACGTGGGTTTGGAACATGGTCCCCTGGTTTGTCCTCTAAGGGGGTTCTACTGCTTCTGCATGCATATTTAGGGCTGACTGTCCATGAAATTTTACACCCAAAGGATTGTGCTCCTTTCGTTCACACAATCTATCATAAAGTTTGGGATACTCTAACACTAGATTGTATCCATTTTTTAATTGTTATTGTAAGCCAGACTAATCTCGTATGTAGCTTTGTAAAATCCGTAATTTTATTCCTATTTCTAGCATCTTACAATTTTTATATAATTATATAGCAATGTTGAGATGCACAAAGTACACTTGAGGTTAAAAATAAAGATTTATTTTCATATAATGTCTGCTTTTCACTTATGTCAAAAAAAGTAAGACTTGCAGTGTAGCACCTTTTGCTTTGGTAGCCTCTAGTGTGGCTTTAGCACGGCTGAGGATGGTTTCAAGAAAAAAACAAGTGTTCATAATATGAATCATTTGGGAGAAAACAGGAAAGAAGCAAACCACAAGGGGCACATATTTCCTTTTCCAAATTCTGAAGAAAATTACCTCTGCTCTGGCAAGTCGTAGTGCAGAGTCTAAGTCTTGCTGGGGGTAGAGAAGACCCGTGGTGCCTTCTGCATCTGAGGTGCCGATCCGGGAGTACAGTGCACTTTTAGAGATGGAAACATCTGCTGGGATAGCAGGTTCTCTCTGTGTGTTTGTTTTTTTAAATACAAAGAAATGAACCATTAAATATGTGTTTAGCTGATATGTTTTCTGGGTGTAGTGCTAGGCACCAGGGTCCTGAGCTAGGACTAGAATCCTGTGCACTACTAAATTGTAACAGTAATAACACTGACAAGGAACTTTGAATTTAGCAATCATAAAATATACATTTAAGATCCACAGTAAACACCAAGACAGCCCTTACAGAGAGAAAATAAAGACAGCACTTTGCCACCAATATTTTAAGGTCCTATATTAGAAAATTTACTACTTTCTGATGAAGACATTTCATCAAAATATCCACAAGAAATGCATGTCAGCAGAGGAAATTAGAATGAGAGGCAGAGAGCTTGTTAAGCTGAATTCTGCTTCCATAAAAACAGATCAAGAAACCAGAAGCAAGAGGACAGCTCACTTTCTTAGGTCTGACCTGCCAATATACTGTATCTATCATAAATGGTATTACATAAAAAGTGTAAATATCCAGGTGATATTGCTGCCCCACTGGTATTTAGCATGCGATTAGTAAGTCAAATGAGGTTTTATTTGCAGCTGCCCGTGTCGCCTCTGTCAGCAGCCCAGATTAATGCAGGAAGACAACAGCATGTGAAGCGAGGAAGAGAGCAAAAGAGAGGTATGTGACACTGAGATGCACGAGATGCCTTGCAAACAACTCTAGATACCAACAATCCAAGTTACAGCACATTAAAACCAAGGAGATTATAGAAGACAGTTAGGAAAATACTAAACAAAGAACCCCCCCCCATTTTTAGACACCATCCGTAGCAATGCCCTGAGAGCAGACCCCTCTGCAGCAGACACCCCACCACAGCTGTGTGTCCCTGTGTCCCCTACCCACGCTGTGCATCTCGCCACCCACCAGTTAACACGCACGTGCTGACCGCCTGGCTGGGTACTGCCTCTGGCAGTCTGGGAAACAAAATGTTCTTTCTCTCAGCTGCTGGTGGGTCACATAATCATTTTGGGGGTGGATGTGACCTTATCGCTGTTGCTGGGGTTTAATGTTCAACTCCTCTGTTAAATATACATGAAGCTGGCCAAAGGAATCAGGATTACTGGGGACGGGGAGGAGAGGGGCAGACGGCACAGATACCACAGCCATCACCAAAACACTGCTTCCTTACAACACTGGACTAAAACAGGCTGGAGAATCAAAATGTCACAAAAAATTAAAATAAACTTTTTTTTAAAAGAGGAAGCCCTCATGGAAACCAAACAGGGAAGCAAGTTAATGGTAAGAGGCATCTCTATGAGCTCTGTTAACGTTTCCAGGCTCCAGAGCAGAGAAAGGGGATTCCCTCCACCCGTGCAGTGCTGGGACGCCCACGACTACACTGCACAGGCACAGGCTACAGTGTCCTCGGGATAATTCTGCGAGACGGAGCCAGAGCACCTTCACTTCACAGGCTGATGACCTGCTCTGGTCCCTGCATCGCCAAGAGGGGTCCTGGGGGAGCCCCACCTCAGGGAGCACCCGATGGGAAGATGGGCTTAGTGAGCCCTGGCCAGGGACATGATCTTGCACTTATTACTTATTTTCCTTTCTCTTTCTCTTTCTATGAAATCCTTCCACCAAAAGAAGTTTCATAGGAAAGATCTTGTATCTGAGTATGGCTGAATTTCCTTGAATTTCTGTGACCTAACAAGATACCTCACATAGTACAGAACATTCACACTGACTTCACCAGGCAGGACACAAATGCCCAGAAATCCCTCTCACTGTGTATGCGTACACATGTCACTTGCTACGCCAGTGTCAAAACTGCATTTTAAAATATGGAATGATTTTTTTTTTTTTTTTTTTAAGCAGATTCAGTAGCAGAATTTTTCAGTGGGCTCTCATAACAATTAAAATTGTCCCTTGTGACGATGCTACATGTAGCCACAGAGAGGGCTGGACCATGGCCCACAGTTTGTGTGGGCAGGGAGAGAAGTCAGGTTGATCAATGCCTTTTTCCATCCACTGATGGAAATGGGTATTCACATACAGCTTTTCTGGTACAGCGCTTCCTTGCCGCTGAAAAGGGGATAACATTTTTACAGTTTACTTGCTACCTTTGCGCATAAAGCAATATATTCTGTTCCTTCAAGTTCACTAATGCAGTACCTTAGTCTTTAGGCTTTATCTGCAATAATTAAGAGTAGCAATCAAGATTTTTTTAATGAGTCTTTTTAGATAAAAGAGAGGAAAAGATTTTATTATTGTAAAAGAAGGTTGGATCTTTTTAGTTGCTTGGGTGGGGTTTTTTTAATAAAATAGCAGAGACACATTCTATTGCTTGAGGCCCAGGAATGTGAAAGGAGTAGATAATGTCTGAATCAAGGTTCAGTCCTCCTGTACACAACGTGCACACAAATAGACCTCCTTAATTTCAACACCATATGCTCTTGTTTCAACAGTTACAGGAAATTTTGTAGATGCTATTCCATAAACCATTCACTTGCTCACAGTTCTTCTCGCACAGCCTACAATAATAGAAAGGATCCAAACCCACTGTTAATTTTGTTGCAATCCCTTCTGAGTTCTCACATCAGACCTTACTGAAGAAGCTATATTGAAAATTACATACAATGCTCACTTGAGATAAACACAGGACTAGATGTTCTGGATATCACATCTGTAGAAAACATGAAGAAACTACACTGGCTACATTAAAAGACTAGGCAAGAAAATTTAATTAGAGCAAGAATAAGCTAACCAGTACTTACAAAACACTATACTGCATCTTTATATAAGAGAGTCTCACTGATTTGCTTTGTATTTTTTTGTCCAGTTTTAAACACAGGAGTCGATTGACTATTACTTCTAGCATCTATGGAGCAGGCCATCCCTTCCCTTTTTTGCTACATTTAACCATGAACACACAAAATAATGATCAATTCCAATTGGGAGGTGCAACCTCAAACCTGGACTTTCCTACCTGAGCAAAAAGGATCACAAGATCTATCAAAATTACATAGCCTGTATTCTTGAAAATATCTCCCAATATACAACAACTACACACGAGAAAATACATCTGGGACACAAGCTCAGACATCTGTGTAAATGCATAAACACAAAAACACATGGTGCTGTCCACGGATCTGAGTAAAAGTAAAAAAGTCAATAAATAAGACTTAGTATCCCAACTTCAAAAAACCATTATTTTAGTTCCTTCTCAAACACAAGGCAAGAATAACTGAGAGATAAAAAAAAGCCATTAGATCATCAAAGCTGTCCTCAAAAGAAAGGCCATCCTGGAGATCAATCTGTTGAACTGTAGGTATCATATTTCAAAAGTCTCCTGCAGCTTAATATGCTGGATCTCATAAAAAGATTGCTGGAAAATATTAATTGCGGCAAAAGAAACACGAATCTCCCCAAGCTCACATAAAAACGTGTCAAAGTAACTGCCAGGATGATGAAAATTTTTAAAGAAAAAAGAACACTTAAAGCATTTAATACATACTTATGCATATTTTTTATATAGTGCTCAACGCCTCACTAATATAGTTACGTTTTCTCTAGTTTTCTCTTGTGTTTGAGTAAATTGTACAAAAGACTAGTAATAATGACATGCAAAACAATATTTCCAAAGATGACTGTAAAAACTCTTGGAATTTAACCATTGAGCAGAAATGCTTGCGGTAGTGGTCCGACCAGTATTGTCCTAACTCTGGGAACACCTCATGTGAGTCACAACCGGGGTCTTTGGCAGGAGCAACTGGTAGAAGTCCTCATGGTTTTACTTCAAAAGCTCCAAACTGATGCACAATTCAGTAACTGTTATTTGCTGCCTCCAAATATTCCTATCCTGAGAAAATAATATAACCTGACCAACAGGATGACGGTATTACCCAAAATAACTCTGTCAATGCTTTAAGTTCAACACCTAATTGCTGAGAAGGTAAGCAGTTAATTGGGGTAATAATAAGCGTAGGGATTTGTAAGTCACTGAACCTCTCACAGAAAGATTTGAGTTTGCAGGGGAATTACTACTAAATGTAGGTCACTGCAATCTTAGTGTAAATATTTGAGAGCTCAATGCACTTCCTCTTCTCCTCCCAGCATCTTTCACAGAAACCAGATATCTGACCAGAAAGGGAATAAATGCACATTGATTAACCAGCTGCAGTTATCTCCCTTCAAGAAGGTCGAAGTGAAAGAAAATAGAGAAAGGCACTGGAATGGAAATGAAAACTAGTTTTTATCATACTGTTTAGAGGAATATGTATTTAGCCCTGCCGAAAATTAGCTTGCTCTTTACAAGCGCTCAAATACTGCTTGGGTGTGTATCAAATGATCTACTCTTTTAACTAATTGATGTGCATGCAGACAGGTCAATGGAAGCAAAACAAGAGCTATTTGTGCTTGCAAATATACTGAAAAGCAAGTAAAATCCAAGCATAAGTTCTCTGCCTGTAAAGTTTTACTAGAAAAAATGGTGTCCCTGTTTGAAGGAAATATTCCTCCTTCGCTACCATGAGAGCCCCCCAAAGCCATGATGCACTAATCCCATTTGTGTCGATGCTTTTCCTTTCAGTTTCTCTCCTTTCCCCGGATTTTATTTCAACACCCAACTCTACATTGCTTCAGCATCCATAGGGCGGTGGACACGAACGCTATCGGCTTTCTATTTAAGTTGCACCTATAAAAAATGGCCACAGGACATCCTAACGGAGACTGTTCAATAGAGAAGTGTTAATTCATCTCAATGCTGGAAGATAGAAGTCTTTGTCAACGTAAAAGCAGATGACTAGTCCTGCTGTTGTTGAAGTCTGTGACAAGAAGTTTCGGAGTAGCCAAATAACTTCCCTCTGTCTGAAAACAACTGCACATCCTTATTGTCAGGCCTAGTACTAGCAGAAAATACTTGCATTTAATCTTTATTTTAGGTGACTTAACTTTCCATAACAAGTGCTTGTGTCTTTAGCATCCTATTCTTGTTACCCATCCTGTAATGGTTTAGCAAGTGTTAAATGTAATTATACAACATTAAGAAAAGAACTGAGACCAGCCAACCAGAAGGGAATTCTGCTCGTTAGCATCCGAATTCAAGTCACTGCAGTCATCTGGTGGATCCTATTATACTTAATCCAGGCCATCAGTCACTGTAGGTCACAAGGGTTGTCATCATAGGCTAATTTAACATTAGCAACCTCCCACTGAAATAGTAAAGTTATGCAAGGACAAAAGTCCTTCCCAGCCTAACATGACACCCACAGTATTCAGCTAAAAGCATTCCTATGACTGGACCAACATGGGGCTTTGTGAGCGTCAGAATGCTACCGATTCTCTGTCAGAGGGTGGAGTATTGCTTATTTTTCTCCCCTCATCTCTGCTTATAGTTTTTGCTATCTTTGTTATACAGATTAATGGCATTTTCTAAAAAATCACATGAAATCCATTCCCTGTTTCTAAGTTCTAAGGAGTTCATAAACTTGTTCTAGATAAAAGAAAATGCTGTTTAAAAGCATCTTTAAAATATAACTCAACATAATCAAATATGTACTATAACATTTTTGCAGCTCAGAATCTTCCCTGGGTAACACTCAAGAATTCACAAAAATATGAACCTATTCTCTTCTGTCTGAAATAGTACAATTTGTGAGTTTCTGAATTGCAGGCCGGTAAGAAAAATGCAGATGTCTAACAGAAGTTTTTTGTATAACCCATGCAAGAGCATCTAGGTATTGTTATGTGTTTCATCTTGAGTGTTTCCTGGTGCTGGAGAGCCTGACTGCTGTATGGTACAGCAAAGTGCTGGGAGGACAAGGAGGCAGAGAGAGAATAAGGAGGTAGAGAGGATCTCAAGAGGATCCCACCTCACCCTCTTCTGACACCCGCCACTCAGGGCAACAGAGCCAGGGGACACAGTCACACACAGGCTAGTACTCATACAGGAAAATGGTATTTATCTTTTCCTCCTTTGTTCTTTCCATTCCTAATTAGAAGGTTAAGCTTGGTTTCTAATGAAGACAATGGCACATTTTTCTTGATTAAATAAAAGATTATAGCTACATACTTTAAAACAACCATAAATCTGCAAGGAATTAGTTTATTTCGGTAAGTATATGTGCACCATGGAAACAGCTGGCTCATGGGCTATTTAAGGTAAGCAAAATAAATCAAATATAATAATTGTTTTTTCATAAAAGTACAGTTAATGTGAAAAAAAATCTTTAGTTTTATGAACTAGCTATTTTATGACTGATCTTTAAAGCACCAAGAAATTCTGCCCTATAACCAGCCCAAATGTTGTTATGATGCAATGAACTCAAGATTATACTGGATAGGGCAAAAAACTTGCCCCGACTTATTAATGGACAGTATAAGAAGAGGAAGGTCACTGGAGAAAAACATGTCAGAAGCACATTCTCATTTGGAATAAAATATCTCACTGCAGCAGGACACTGCCATCCCTTCAGCATCCCATTCAGCTGATACCACCTCCCAAGAAAGCCACTAACATTTCTGGCTTGATTTTTTTGTTAAAAGTACCATGAAGGCCATCATAAACTGGCTGTGCAACTGGCTAACCACCAAACTCAGCACATCAGAGCAAGCTTTTCCATCCCGTTCCAAACACAGTGAGGACGATGTGCATCCCTAGAGCAGTGCAAAGCATCACTCTGAGGCAGAACTACCCAGTGCAACCTGGAAGTAGTAATAAAAAACACGGTTCAGATCTTCATGAATAAAGACACATTGTGTTGGGAGGCCTTTTTATCTTGGGAGCTCTATCGTCCTTCCAAACCTGCTGTAGTCACTTTCTTCAGATGCCTGAGGGCAAGGTTGATTGAATTTCTCACTTCTAAACTCTGAGGGTCAAGGTGTCTATTTCTAGCTGAAAATGCCAACAAAAGGCAAAATGTCCCTACAGTCAAAATCTATAGCAGCTTTACAAGAAGTAGGTTTGGTACTGTTTTGCCATCAAACATTTTAGGACAAACCTTGCTTAGCTAAATGACAAATGGCCACCTGGATTGCAGAATCTGTCTCCTGTGAAAGGTATGTGCCTGCTTCTTGCCTTCAAATTCGCCTTTTGTTAATTTGGATGTAGCGGTACTCTGTGAGTGGAGCCGGTGACAGCATTTCTGTGTGCAGTACTGCTTTCAGCATGCTCTTTGATGTCACACTGAGGTGCGCACAGCTTAGCACTGCACTCTGAGAGCCTTAGTTACCTTGTTAAAGAAAAAGCACCACTCGGTTGCTTAGTCTGTGCACACTCACACACACATGGCAGGCACAAAACAGATACCTTGGAGCAGAAAGAAGACAGGGTAATCTGCCTGGCTAACTTCAGTGCTTCTATCCTCATTGCAGCAAACTCTAACTCCTCCTGTCAAGTGTTTGGTTGTGAGCAATCCACAGAAAAAAATGTATTAAGAACATAGCAAAAATGTTTAACACATTCAAAAACGGAATGTTATATTTTAATGTATAATTCTGACAATTCCTGGGTGACAAACGCATCCCATATTCCTTTCATGACTAGAACATCGATACAAAACTCCAGTTTTTGGTTAGTTTTGAGGTAGCTGTATAGGCAATTTTTATTAGGGGGTAAGTATGAACAATTCTTTGGGTAAAATAAGAGTTTTCCAAAGCTGAAGCTGTTTTTCACAGACTCCTTTCATTTTCATTTTATATGAATTTATGCCAGCTGCTGCTCTCAATTCAACCTTTGTCGTTTTAAACTTTTACTATAAATATTATAGAAAATATGCCTGACATACAGAAATGGTCTACAGATCAATTTGCTTTTCCTAGAAGAAGCCATGCCAAATTCTGCATTAGATAGATTACCAGAAAAATTTTCATTGCAGCAGAATTAGGGCCTAAATCTCTGAAAATGAATCTATGCATAAAGACCTACTAAGCCAGGTGTCAAGACAACTCTCCACACATCAAGTCCTGTGTTCAAGCTTAAAAGATTTGCTTTATAAAGACTTCTGCAAAACATATACATCAGTGATATAAGATAGCTGGAAGTGTTGATGAAATTTAAGTTAATGTATTTCATGAATTAAACTAAAATATCTCTGTTCCTTAAGTTCCCGAAAGGCCAAAGTTACTTTGGGAAGAATCAAATCATTATTTTGCTTCTTTCCCACCTCCCATCCAAGCCACCTCCCACCCCTTTCAGATGAGGCAAACCATTCCTCTACCTGTGTATAAACAAATTTAAAGAAAAGTGACATTTATATTTCTGCTACAAACCTGAAGTTTCTGAGCAAATACTGGGGGGTTCTTTTCTGCTAAGTCAGGATCTAGATATTCAGGCTGATCACATATTGAGGTTTTCTTAGATATCCTATTGAGAAGAGCATCAGCAGAGACAAAGGAGTCTTCAGGAGATGTCTGAAGGGTAAGGAGGATATAGAATAAGCAACAGAGATTTTGCCCAAGTAGTTCAGGCCAAAAGCAACATAAGTGTCTGCAAATCTTTGATTCCTAGTAATTGCATGCCCCACTGCTGATTACTTTTGAATACACGATTCATAGGTGTGACAGACAAACACCAAGAACAATTCTTCCTAATTCAAAAGCTGAGTAAATTTTCAAAGACTAACATGAAGTAAGTAATATTAGGACCTCTAAAGCAATGGCTTTGAAACCATAGACCACAGCCCACTCTCAGTACTTCTGCAATAGTTTTCAAACAGTTACCATAGGTTTTGTTCATACAGCAGTTTATGTTCGGTTCAGGCATCTCTAAGGTAGTGCAAAAGCTTTGAAGACCACCAAAACTGAGGGGAACCTCAGCAAGACTCTTTGCAGTCTTTCCAAAGTCTGTTGTTCCTTACTGGGGATAAACTAAGTCATGTTCACAGTTATAACATCATCAG
The DNA here is from genome assembly GCF_947461875.1 of Haliaeetus albicilla. NCBI lineage: Eukaryota > Metazoa > Chordata > Aves > Accipitriformes > Accipitridae > Haliaeetus > Haliaeetus albicilla. The sequence continues at coordinate 36,470,732 of NC_091493.1, read as the reverse complement.
GATAAATGCACAGTATGAGCGTGGACAGAATTAGAACGACAAAACCAAGACCACTGGGATTTGAGTACCCAAGAGTCCCTGCAGTGAGAAAGTATTCAAGCTCATAAAAAATGTTTTGTGAGATGGTATCAACAGCATTGTTAATATAAATTAAGCATAGTATTAAAGTGAGCTGCTTCTTGTTTTGACTCCTCAGTAAATATATTGTCATATAGCTTAGCATGCCTATTGGTGTAGGCATTTGTGAAACAAGTTTGCCTGGAAATGCAGAGGCCTTGAGGGAACCTTCACGAATTTGAGAACCAATGCTCTGAAGTCTGTATGCAGTGCAAGCTGGAAGCAAGGAAGGGCTCATCACTAATTCAAATCCAACCCAGAGAAGCCACTAAAAAAAAGTGATTTAACTGGAAGCTGGAATGAGTTCTAATGATCAAAAAGTGAATTTTACATCATCAGTATCAGATGACAACAATACAGTTAACAGTTTATACGAAAATGTGAAAGGGCACCTGTTCTTTACCAACAAAATTTTGAAATTTCACAGTACATGCAACAGAACAAATCATGTCTATATTTATATGAAACCACTTATTTTATATATAAAATATTTCTTCAAATATTGGGTTAAAGCACAGGGTAAAAAGGCCTGTGTCAGAAAAAAAGCACTTAAAAGTATCAGCTTGGAATAAGGTATCACAAGAACATCTTAAGCTACATTAAGAATTCAGAAAATTCTTCTGAATTCCATCTGTTCCATGAACGTACCTACCTCCCTCATTTGAGTCCTACCACATGCTGCTACCAAGATCTTTAAGTATCAGGTTGAGTTTTACTCTACTTTGGAGATCCACCTTTGCTACCTCTTACATGACATGAGAAATCCCTGCAGGAAAATGATTCCCAAACTCTTATCATAAATTACTTACTATTTCAATAGCCTCTGGAGTTGTTCCTAGGGTCATGGGCTCTAGGTCTTTCTGCTTTGACTTGTCAGGTGACTGTACATGTGCCTCTTGGCTGGCAGCTAGGACTCGGGAAGCTGGATGTTGTATTTTCATTCCAGAGGATTGCTGGGCTTCAGGGTCTTCAAAACTTGACCTGGAAAAAGATTGTGTACATGCTTTCAGGGTGGAGCACAAGGCCCTTACAATTCTGCTTTTGGTAACAACTAAGCAAGTCCTCTTTATATCATTATATCCCATAACACTTTGCAATATCCTTTCAAAGCAATGCACCAGAGTCACCTAAATAAAGCCAGTTCCATCAGAAAAGTTATGCACATTCCTTAAATATTTCTCACTTGCCTTTTTACCCCTTTCTCATTGTGACCTACATCTCTCCCAACAAACAACCTTTACTAACAAGAATAGATGTCCTTAACAAGCAAAGTTTTTGGAAGTAAATACAACCCCCACATCCTGTTCTTATGAACCAGACTCCTTGTTCAGAAAATATATCTAGGAAAGGCCAAGTGAAAAGTTGCAATTAGGAGATTTCTAGATTGACATGAAAAAGACCTCAGTATCTGAGAAAAAACCTTTAAGTAGGAAGCCATTGTTTAGTGAAACAGTTGCCACTGTGACTATTTAGTAAGAATATGAGGGAGAAATATATGTCCTTATTCCTTCCCATTATAAAACTTCTGTATCTTTGCCCTCTATTCTCTATCATATGTGTACACAGATGGGAATCTATTTTTAAACAAACAACTCGGTAACACAGAGGCAGAGAGAGGAAGAATTGCCTGTGTACGTGCTATGATGGTAACCCACTTCCCTGACATACTTTTCCATTGCTGAATTTGCTTGCAGTGACATACCCTGAGCACGGTGTTGTGGAATCAGACAGTCTGATGGGAGGTGATTTGACTGGGCTCTCCTGCTGTGCATCAAACATTAGGTATAAAGATTGTTTCTTCAGGGTGCTATCATCCTGCTGGCAACAGGAAAAGAAAGACTCATTAAGCAACTCAACCGTTCTCTGTTAAAGCTAATTCAGGTCACTGAAGCCTTAAGTGACCAAATGACTTGACAGGAAACTAATAATACAGGACTGTAATATAGTCTATGCTAACTGATACTGAGATGATCCCTTTAAGGGAGAAACCATTAAAGAACAAAACCTAAACAGTTCACTCTTTGTCTCCCACTTTGGGGTTAATCAGATTTCTGGTCCTGTCAGGTAGGAGGCATCCCTTGACTGAAAGTGTTACTAAAATATTCACTGAAACTTCTCATCGATTTAAGCATCTGACATACCCACTTGATTTTTCTAACCTCCCCTGTGGATATACCCCCATTGGATCTAGTCAAGCTATCAAATCCATGAATTAAACAGAAGTAAGGCAAAACAACTGATAACGTATAGTACTGCATTCCATATTTCACATTCATTCTGTATTCTCTCCTCATTCCCTCCATCTTAAAATTTTTACTCTCAGTTTCTTAAAATAGTTCAATAGCTGATGTAGACAGCTCTGTACTCTACACTGCTGGAAACAGTGATTTGCTTTTAATCTCCAGAAAGAACTACTATGATGCTAGCTTAAAAATAAAATAATAAAATGGAACAAGCTCTACAGGACATCGAACAACAAAGCACATGCAATTTACCCCAGTTATGCCAATTTAAAGGAACTGGTTTTGCAAATCTGCTGCAGGCACATTGTAATTAATTTAAAGGGTAGTGAGGCTGATGGCATTATCAGGATAGTATATTATGACAAGGGAATGCAAATGAATGGAAATGGAAGTGAGAACTTACAGGCACAGAGGAGCCTATTTTCTCCATATATTCTATTTCATATGAGTTGCCATATTCCAATTCTGCAACAGAAACAAAAAAGAGCCATTAAATACATGCCATGAAATGATTTTTGCAGAAGTAAAAGAGATCTCTTCTCATTTACAAGGGCCACTCCCATTCTGCTCAATACTTTTCTATGAGGTATTAAAAACAGACTACACAGAGAGAAAGCAGAAGGTGCACTGATTTTCAACAATGAACCTATGACACATTTCAGGCAAATTAATTTGCCTGAAAAATTTCAGCTTTATCAATTTGCTGAAGATTCTGCCCCAGGGGCCAGAATATTAAGAAAGTTTCAGAGTGCTTTCAGAGCACAGATAACTTTCCTCTATCATGTTATCTTATCAAAGAAAACACATTTTTCAATAATTGATAATGCTGATACCAGTTTCCTTTAATGTACACAAAAAGATTTTAAAAGCTGTTGAGAAATGAAGTAATCTCTATTTCTTAATGTTTATCACACAATTCTTAATTAAGAAGGACTACTGTGGTATCACTTAAGATAAAAAGATACATAAAATACTTGTATGCTCATTGAGCAAGGAGTGAGAGAACAGCCCAGCTTACTGGGCTGTTTTCACATTTTAGTTTCAGAGGAAAAGCCTAAGGCAGGAAGATTTACAAAGAACCCTAAATCTAAACTCTAATCAAAATGCAAATCTTCACTGGTTCTCTACTTCTAATCTCCTAATTACACTGGAAGGAATAATCAGCATTTCTTTCCAATCCATGGTCACCCAGTAGCTGATATAGAGGCAGACAGATAAAACACAGCAAAACGGAAAAGAGAAGATTCCTTCCTGCACCCAAAAAAGGCAAAGACTTTGTTCAATGACACCCTAATTTAAAAATTAAAAACATAATTAATTTGTCCTAATGCTGTATTTTACTCTGTTTCCATGAGTTAATTCAATAAACCACTTGTATAATTTAACTTCCGTTATAGTTAAGTTCTAATGAATGGCACACTAGCATTTACATTATGATAGAACTGTGTGCTAGAATTCTTACAGATTTAGGCAGCTTTTGAAAAGTAGGGCTTGTATCAGGAAGATGGTAACCATCATTAAAACGTCTGTTCTTTAAAAACAAACGAACCCTAAAGATAATCTCTTACCTGTTTTGTAAAGAAAAAAAGTTTCAAAGGGTGCAATGTGAGTTTACAATGCTCAAAATTTTTTTATAATAAAAAGCAACGTAGAGTACAAGCACTGTAATTCCACAAGTCTATGTACTATTTTGTCAAACAACCACTGAAGAGGAACAGCCACAAACTCTCAGTACCTGACATGTGGGAGATATTAATAGTAAAACGTCTACGTGAAAAGAATGCTATTATAGCAGGCTCCTCATGTTTAAATTCCTAGCACCATATGTTTTTAATGGTAATAGGGAGCCATGCAAGATGGACAGTCTCCTGGTATCAGATACAACCTTCTTTCTAGTGAAAGCAAAAATAAAACTGAAACGATGAGATCGAAACCACCTACTAGATGCAAAACTGCAGAAGAAAGCATGAAATACCAGACAACAGCACCCAGTGTTTAGTAACTGCCTTTCTGTATTTCATTTATCTACATATAGCCCAATGAGGTGCATCAGGAATGTTCATGGGGCAGCTGTATGACCCCAGAGAGCGATCCATGAGCGAGCGTGCAAGCATGCTCATGGGCAGGAGACGTACCGGCACTGTCCTCTGCTGGCACAGCCAGCAGTGATCTTCCATCTGCCTGCAGGGCTGGCAGCGGCTTTGCAATTGCAATCCAAACTGACTTTTGGGACAACACGTATTTAACTTTACTGAATTAAAAAAGGCAGGACACAGATGGAAATACTTCAGCTAGAAACAAAAGGAGTAACGTGGCTCACTAAACGCAGTTTGTTTCATCTCATTGTTCTCAGAAGTTTCCAGCATAATTAGACTCTATCTCCTCCCCTAGGTATCTCCTCTAAGACATCATCTCCCCTCCAAAATCTTAGGCTCCGGCTATCTCTATACATTCAAAATTACAAATGCCCAGGATATCCCATGAAGTAAGATATTTATCTTTTATAAATACATACAACAGACTTACTAAGTGATGTCCTCCAACTCGTCCTACAAATAGCTGCAAGATTACATCAGAATTTTCTGTTAATAATTACTGCTTATTTCTGGTCTGTGCAACACGAAAATGGCAGCAGTTATAAGCAGCGCATGCAACAGATGAGAGCTGGATGTATTGGCTGACTCAGTAGTTGGGCTCTATCTGTACAAAAGCCGTGTTGGGTTACAGGATAACACTCATACTAGTATCTGGGAGGGATAAAAATATTCGCACTGAGAAAGAGCCCTGGAATTACTCAAAAATTTCTCAACGCCACAGGAGCAAGACTGTCAAGGGAAAAAAATTATTATTTTTAAGAGATCTGAAAAGCGGAAGCATTGTTGATTATAATTAGCATGTAATCTGAAACTCCGACTATACCATGCAGCACACATGAGACAAGACAATTAGCATTTAATTAGGAGCTTTGCTCACTTTCTTCTACCCACTTTGATAGCTAAAACAATTGCCTTAGAGTATCTCTCACTATTCTTTTGTTCCATTTCCTTCCATATAATTTCCATCTTCCCAGATTTGAGGGGCTTATTTTCTAAAAAGTATTTCTTTAAGTTATTTTTTTTTTTAATACAAATGAAGTGAAGCCTATGTCTAAAATTTGTAATTTTATAATAAAGCCAGTGGATTTATCCAGACTGAAGTACTTACCTGTACAGGAGACTCAACAGATTTCCAAAAAGCCCAGGCCACGCAAACATATAAGCACATGTATATGAACATGTGCAGTGCCATAAAAAAACACTGTGATTACTTGTCCTTTTAATGTCAAACACATTTGACCTAAAAGCTTGGCAGTTCTTAATTAAGCAAAAACTCCTCAGACCCAGTCTAAAATGGCATAAAGTAGCTTTAATGGTAGATTGGGACACGGTTTGAAAGGTTAGGGGAAAAAAAATAAATTCTGATCAAAAAGAAAAAGTTTAAGCCAAGTTAAACTCATACATTCTTCCCACCCACAAAGCTGAAAATCTGCCTTTGGAGCAGATGTTGCAAAGCAGTATTCCCTCTGGTAACCCCAAGGAAGGCCACACAGATTTTCTAAATTCTGTCTCTTCCACATTTCACAGACCTGGAATAACAGTTCTCTTAACAGAAACTTCCAGATTTAGCTCACGACTGCTTATAGGAAGGTACAATAGGAAAAATCTTAATAAGCTGATCTCAAAGGAAATTTTATCTGGCACGTGAATGATAACTATCTTACACAGGGGGTATCCTGGACATTTTTATGCATAAAGATACCCAGATCCTAGGAACTTGGAGTACAGACAGTATGTTAAGGGTCTTAACGCAATACACAAACTTTGAGCAGAATTTTAACCTGGGATCTTCTCCCATTCAGGACAGAGAAACAGGCTCAGGCAAAACCAGGAGTTCAGTGACTCTGGATCCAAGAGCACTAAGCGAGAGCAGTATCAGACCCCCGTCTCCCGTGAAGGCACAGAGAGAACAGGTAGCACGCACAGAAGAACAGAGCATATCTACAGTTAATCATACAAAGGAAGCAAAAACTTTTCTCTGAAGTCGCCTCTTTCATTTTCCTTTAAGCTTCCTCTCTACTCTTTCTTGAAAACTCAAGGTTGGACTATTAGGGTCTTACATTCAGCTCCCCACAATTGCCAAGCTCCCCAGACTGGTCCAAAGAGCATCATTTTTTAGGGTTCCCAAATAATACAGTTTGCATTCAGCAAAGTACATGCCAACATCCTCGAACAAACCAAAACCCCTTTCTCAATAAACACAACATTAGCTGGGTGCAGACAGTACTTTATAAAGCATACCCTCTGTAGGAGAGCTGAACTTCGTCTCATTAACAAATGTAGACAGATCAGACGGTTGTGGGTAATCCTGCTTATCCGTGTTCAGGTCCACAGTCATGCAGGTCCATTTCTGACTGGTCACTGAAGATGCCAGTTTCTCCTCATCTGTTGCATGAACCACCGTGGATATGACAGGAGGTGTTTCTGGAGTAGGCAGTGGAGTGGGATCCTGCAGAAAACAAGTGCCAATTAATTCTATTATCTTTCATTAACATGGTGAATAGTTAACTGGCTGAATTCCTTTGCATGACCACACTCATCTTTTTAATTCCGTATTCTTTGCTGCAGCTCTGTATAAAATACTTAATGAAAAATATTAAAGTACTTCATTTAGAATTCTACTAGCAGCAAGTTTTCCCAGTACAACTAAACTCTTTGATGATAAACACTTGCATTGCAAAGCTGCCTTGATAACAAGGAAGAAAGAAAATCCAGAGCCACTTATACCCGTTAGGCACTTGACATAAGTGGCACACATCACCCATGACTGAAGTCTTTGACTACCCAAACCTACTTTTTAGGCTTCTCTCATAGGAGCAAATGTTCGTAGGTCTGCGAGGTCACGAACCCTTTCTTCACTTCTACACTGTCAAGCAGCACAAATAAAAGGGTGGGATGGATAACAGAAAGACAAACAGCAGCATGGAAGGAGCTGTGCCACATCAAAGCAGTTAGGCCTTTGTAGGCAGAACAGCTTTTGTTAACTTCTCTTCCAAGAAAACCACCTGCTGGCAGTTTACAACAAGGAATAAAACCATTCAAGCACATGTTCCTGGTAGATCAGCCCACTTGTTTTATTTCTATTTCCCTTCCAGCCCACCAATTTGATGCATTTAGTTTCTTACTTTCTAATCTAAAAATGCCAGGGAGGATAGTTACGTCTAGTTTTTCAGACAACTGATTGAAGATATTTTCATATCGTCACTCCGTTGCAACACAGGACCTTCCAAAGTACATTTACTAATAGTCTAACTGGAATTCCCAGAGCAAATGCTAGATCTAATATACATTGTATACATGCTTCTAGAGACCAAAAGGTTAATACCTTATGATTATAGCCCAATGTGTTAACTGGACACCAATATGCTTATATTCTTTACAAAAACCTCTTCTATTATTAAAAGTACAATTCTACAATTAAATAAATCAAATTTTCCTTTTTTGCCCCTACAAGAACACAAATTACATACATCAAAATAAGGCAGTACTTTACCTGAGAAGGAGGATCAGATAGCGGGGATCTTTTTGGTGATTTTTTCACCCTAAATGTATCACTGAAAATAAAGTTAAAACAGTTAATGGTAATACCAGAAAGAATCAGGTAATTTCACACCTAGCAAGAGACAGCCACAGACAATGCAACCTGTAAGCCCTTCTGCTTTAAAATCCCATCCATTAGGCAGCAGCACCACAGAGAAACATGCCATAGGTACATATTCTGGTCATGCACTTGGAACAGGCCTTGATTCCCCAAAAGCTGAGACAAGCAGGATTGCCATATTTTTCATGCTAACTACTGACACATTTACAGAACAGAGTTGCTGCTCGATTGGAATTCAAATCTCTGCTCCACCACAGACATCCTCAGTGGCCTTAAGCAAATCATTTAGCTTCTGTCCGCTTCAGTTTCCAAAATTAGGTCTAAATCACATCTTTACCTGAGAATTAAAACTGTGATAAGCTTGGGCAGTAAGTTCCAATGACCCCACAAATAATTAAGAAAAAAATTGGTATGCTTTGGATGCACTACATAAAAACAGCTAAGGCAGACGCTGTCCCCAAGATGCCAGAACAAAGCTCTATCATTACAAATGTGCACAACAGACCCTCTTTAAAAGAAATACAACAACAAATATGGCAATTCTGCTTCCAGTTCCCCTGACAGCTCACAGTGCAGACTGGGAGCATGGACATTGAAGCCCTTCAAAATCCCATGGGTTTCAATCAGGCAAAAGGAATGAAGAACATACATTATGTCTTTGTGTATAATTATGAATGTTGCCTTTATGTTTGTTCACAATTGGTTAAAAATATTTTCTAACCAGGAAAAAACCAATTATCTACCTGTTCCCTCGAAGCATATTGCCAGAGTTATTCAAACAGAGTCATATTACTAACTAGAAGAGGGAGAAAAATTCACAGCAAACTCACTGATAAAGACTTAATGTTTGAACTGAGATGCAGTAGCAAAAATTACTGCTCACCAGCTCATCCCTGATCAATGACAGCAAGATCAACATTAGAAATTATAATGCTGGGTTTCAATTGGTAGAGGGTAAATCAATACCACATCTAGAGGGGAAAATAAATCGGACAGCTGAATATTGGTGTGTTCAATGCTACTGATTATCTAGTTATGATGCTAGAAGTAATTAGGATAACTTATCCTTTAAGAAGGAGAAACACTTTATGCAGTATTTACGAAAGACTGTACAATGTTGTTGTACAACAGAAGAAATACAACTTTCGTATTTTAGCTCAAAGATACAAAATCCATACAGTTTTTAAAAGAGGATCTTCTCTGATAGGCAAACAGATAATGAGGCAATAGATTCCTCAAACTCATTCACAGCCAGGCATCTTACTTAAAATAGCTTTCATATGTGCCAGTGAAGTGAAATAGTTAACATAAAAGCTTCATGCTGAATAACTGATCATGCTGCAAAATAAATTAAGTAAAATTAAAAAGCCCATAAATCAAAGAGGAAACTTGAATTGTTAGCTTAGAATTACTTACAACAGAGAACATACAGACATCACATCTTCTACCATCCTAAGACAAATAAGACAAAGAAAAGAGAGACAGACAGAAGGAACTGACAAAAAAGATAAACCTACAAATACTCTGTTAATGTTAATGTGTTAAGGCAATCAGATCATGCATATTTTCTACCTGTATATCTCAACCCCTAGTTTTTGTTGTGAAATACATGAGGAGAAAAAAAAATTCATCAAGTCCTTCAATGTTTTCAAATTCAATAGTATACTTTTGACACGCTTTCATCTTACAAAACACATTTTTCAAAGCTGATGCCTTCAAGTTAAGTTCCTTTCAACATACTAACCATCCTTGCCTTCCCTGATGGTAGCCACCTGCTTTCTTTTCAAAACACAGTATTTGTTATTATATGGGATGTAAAACTGTTCTTCAATAGCAGCTAAGGTTAAGGAAAGAGCACAGTTATGCAAGGTTTTTTCATATCTGCTGATTTGTTACAACTGTACAGAAAAAGCTATTTGACCATTTCAAATCATTTACCTAAGTCAGGAAAGAAAATTACATTTCTTTAAATCTCATATTTTTGGCTGTCACTCAAGTCTAACTTTGTGTTCTGACAGAACAAGCTGATTGCCCCAAAACCAGAAGCAAACCTTGCCAAACAATTAAGGCTAGGAAAAGTTTTCATCTACTTATAAGCTTGCCAGCTTCTGCTTGGCTCTTCTCATGTGGAATGCTCTTGAAAGCTAGCGCCTTGCATTTCTAAACACAGCCTCCAATCATCCAACAGTTTTGACAGCCATGTCTATACAAGCCACCTATCTTTACTCATCCCTAAAAGGAGGCACTCGAGAGGCATCAGCTCCTTTTTGTTCAGGATCATCTGAGCAATATGATCTATCTCAAAATGGCTCAGCACTTAGGTATATGACCAGAGAGCAATTTGCGTTGAACTGGCATCTCTTCTAAAAATCTCATCTTTTCACATGGAGGTCAACGCTTCGACTGCTACAGGTTTCATTCAACAATAAAACTGTTTTTATTGATTTAACACAGGTAAGACCTAACATATGGCACAGATTCAAAGTAGCACAAGCTTAGCAATGGCTTAAGCTCCTGCCTGGCTTCTTCACCTCCCATAGGTCTAACCTAGAAATCGCTGTCTTTCCATATGAGGAACAAATTTTCAAACTGGTCCATAGAGTTTTATTTCTGCACCCCTCAATAATGCTAATAAAAACTCCTGGCTTTGCAAAATTGTCCTTTAATTAGGTTGGAGAAGCCCTGGTATATTACAGTATCATTTCCTAATTCAAACACCTTCCTTTTTGCCTCTTGGAGCTGAAGCATTTTCCACTGGCTTCTCTCTCCTGTCCCACCATGGGAGCATTGCCAAGGAGGGTCGGTCCTACACCCCATCTCCCTGCCTGGTCAGGGGTTCTCCTGCACTGGACCCCACGGAGGAGCCATGCCCAGTGCCCTTTCCATGGAGAAGAGAGACCAGAGACAGGCAGAGAAAAATAAAGCCACTGCTCCCCCTGGCATCACCCAACAAGCCTTAGACTAATTTTCTTCTAGAAAGTATTATGGCTACAGGCTGCACTGTGTATTAATACGCAGATTGTCATCTTTGTTAGAAACCACTTGCAAGTGCAGACACATAACACAACGCAGTGAAAGCAGTCCCAAGCAAGGGCTGGGAATTCCTGCAAACCTCCTGACTGAAGAACCTGTAAGCCCTGCTCTAGGCTAGTTTCACTTCTTCCACAATGATAAAGACCAGCAGTGAACTCTGTGACTCTAGGACAGGGCCTTCCTGCAATAGAATTTCCCAAGGATGAATGTAGTTTAGCAAACTCTTTGTAAACTCACATTGCCCTAAATTAACACCTTTGGAATTAATTCTAATATTCACAGCAGACAGGTGGACCCAAGAGGTTTATACTGGACGTCTGTTAACCCCACTCCAGCTACTGGAAGACACAAGGAGACTCTGTCTGGCTGCAAATATCAGATTTAAGGATCTGGCGATATTAAAATTCCCTCTTCTTCCTCTGCACTTCCCCAGTAAGATTCAAATTGTTCCTCTCTTATACTCAGACTTTTAAGTCTTCTTGGTTTGGACCAAACCAGTTTGGACTACAGGCTTGGAAAATGTGCCAGCTTAGCATGCCTCTTAATTCCCAATAAATTTGAGGCATAACTCAAAAAGAAGCAACATCAGAAAAAGCAGGCTCCTCCCTCAAAAAACAATTCAACTATACAGTGGTCTATACCTTCCATAAGTCAGAAATGCCCCTAAAAAGAAAAAAATGGCACAAGCTTCCTCAAATCTGGCAAGGGATATGAATTAGAAGCCTAGAGGGCAGCAGGCTGCTCAGAAAAAACTGAATAATCTCCATCTCACTCTATACAGGAGGTAATTTTTTTGTACTGTTTTACATTAACCATGTTATCTTCAAATTACCAGGCTTTTTAAATTTTTCAGTCACCTTTTTGTTAGCTAGCTGAAACATTTAAACCATAAAGGGACAAGCACTGAGGTATTTTCTTACAGATACAAACAGGATATCAATTTCAGATAAATGGGACATAAACTTACTGATTACCAACTCAAAATATCCATTTCTGAACAGATAAGGTAACATGCACACCAGCAAGTTAACCATGGAATCAATGCAACTAGCCATTGAGGTTTTTAACCAAATATTTAAATACAACAAGCTAGAAAATTTATCCTGCAATTTGTCAACGGTGTATAAAAGCTGGATATTTCCCTAATGTGTAGCAGCCTAGGAGATTTAAACCCTTCCGCAGAGTTGTAAGCTCTTTCACAGAAAGGATATTTTTCACATTTTTTAGTCTTGTATTTAAAAAAATATATTTCCATACTGCACTCTTCTGTTTCAGGTTACTTTCCTTTCAATTCCATAAGTCACTGGATAAAACCATCTTCCTGCTGTGTGCAATAGCAGATTTGTCATTGCCTTACTATTTCACATCCCACTCTCAAAAACTATGATTCATAAAATAGTTTTTACTGGCGTGAATACTTTGATCATCTTAATCAGTATCAAATTCCCAAGGTGAGGTCACAGAAAGGTTTGGCACAAAATTGATAAAATTTGGACTTAATCATATTCAAAGATACACTGAGTCCCAAGATTTCAAAAATCCAATTGCCAGACCAGTGGCCTAATCTGGCTTGATCTGGTTCTCCCCTTCGCTCTGGAAACTTCAAGCTACTAAGGAAAGAGGTTGAAGGAGAGCACGGACAGACCCCCAGCATGAGTCCAGTTGTGTGGCTACCAACACTCAACGTCTTCTTCTTTTCTCTATTCAAATATAAACCCGGTGTAAGTCTGCTAAGGTGTAGGAATGTGCTGCTTCTAATCTAGAAACATCTGTGCCCTTTAACTTACGTTTTTAGTGGCGTCTTCTTCTTTTTTGCAGGCTTATTCAAGCTGTCTCCTTCAGCTCCGTTTGTTTCATTGGCACTGGCTGGTATCTCAAAGGAAGCGGGAGATTTTGAGGGCGAGCTGGCTATCTTAGAAGAAGACTTGAAAGGGTCAATAGAGTCCTCACACATGTCTGGCTCAAAACTGTACGTTTGTTGAGGCAGTTTGGGCGATTCTTGCATTTTTGTACTAGATGAGAACGGGTTAAAATTGGGATCATCCCACTTGTCAATATCAAAAGTGTAAGAGCCTTTTGTGATAGGGATTTCATTTGGATCAGTGGGTGACTTGGTCGGTGTGGTTGGAGCATTGTCAAGCTTTTCCACTGACTTTTTAGTCTTTGGCCTCCGTAGTGGCATTTTAGCACCAGGCTTTTTACCTGCTTTTTTGGGAGGAGGAATACTCTCCTGCTGGTCTTCACTCACCCCTTTTTCTTCAGAATAATCAAACTCCAGCCTCACTGCAATGCCTTTGACCGGAGGGTCTTCTTGTCCTCCAGTGTCAGGCGGAGTCACCTCCACAGCCTCTGGTGCCGTTGTAAGAGGTAGTGTTTTCTTACTGGCAGGGGGAGAGTTTTGTACTTTGCTGCCTCCAGTGCTAAATGCACTAATCCCTTCAAAACTGTCTGGATCCAAAGGGTAGGATCCTTCAGGCACAGGTGGGGCCTCCTGTTTCTCAGCAGAGATTTTAGAAGGTTCAGTACATTCAGGCTTTACTGAGTCAGCCTTCGCTTCAGATACTGTTTTATCCTCACCTGGGGCACAAGCTGCTTGGCCAAGGTCAGACGGTTCTTGTGGTGTTTCCTTCACCAGTGGAGCATCCAGAGATTTTTTTGCTGACTGCTTCTTTTTTAAAGAAGCTGGTCTGGATTTCTTTGTTCTCTTAAGGGTACTAGAAGCACTACTTGAACCAGTACCGTACACATCTGCAGCAGGCGCTAATGTCTCACTGTTGCCAAGATAAGATGCTCCATCAAAATCACTAGCTTGCAAGCTAAGAGATCGGGACAATGTAGATTTGGAAACTGGGACTGAATCAGTAGATTTTCTTCGAACATTTGCTTTGGGGTCACGATTCTTTGACTCTGGAGAGCTCGGTCCTAAGGCATGGAGAGAATCAACCAACTCAATGTTATCAAAGTCCAAGTTGTAAGTTCCACTGCTGGCTATTGGCTTGTCCTCATCGAAGACGGTGGAAAAAGAATGGGAAGGTGGGCGGAAAGGGCTTTCTTCAACTGATTCACTGTGTGACACATCAGTTACAGGTACAGCTTCTGAACATAATCCTGTGGGAACAAACAGAAAACTCAGTGACTTTTAAACACATTTCTGAAACTAGAGCTTAATAGGTTTTACTATAATCTAATATTACTACAAGTAAAAGAGTAAAGGGTTAAAATCATACAAATGGACTAAGCAATGATTAAAGGACATACAAACCAAAGTGACATTTCCAATATATGAACTAGATTAAGGGAAAAAATAGTTCTGTTCTCCCCAGAAAAGGATTCAAGGCAAGTTTCATGAAAACACAAAATATGTATTTGCAATAGCCTCTAGAGCATCTCTTCTAAACTAATTATGACTTAGTTAGAGATGGATATTACCCTAACACGCTAAATATGCCAAATACCAGAAAAAACTGAACATCAAGCACTTTATTACTCCCATTTTCTACTATTACAAAGAGTTCACGCAATTGTGTCGGAGCTCTTATGCGATAAATTCCCTGTAAACTGACTGGTGCTTCAGCAGTTACATGTTGATCTTAAGTTTTGTTTCCCATGTGCTATTTTTACCAATTTTCCCAGAGGAACATGGCTTCATTTCCACAACTCATCAATGCTGCTCCTCTATCTGCCCCAAGCAGTCAACACACTCTACTTTGACCTCATAATTCTAAGTTTATAATGCGACGTGAATCACTGAGAACTTCATACGAAATAAATTATGGTAAAAGTAAAAAAATTAGTCAATTAAAGAACCATACAAATATTCTCAATTGAAAATCTTCCTTAAAAAAGACCACTAGAAGCTCCCTACAGATTATTTAAAACAGATTTCTCCTAGTTCTAACTCATCAATGAAAAGAAAATTTTATAGAAAGAATTATATGCTAAAACTGTTCATCTGAGCAGCTTCTCATTGTAATTGAAGATTTGCTTATTGAATGGAATCCTAAAATGATTTATAGAAGTCTCTTGACTTGGGACATAACAACTATATTGGACAAGGCAGAAAAAGATATGGTGCATATCAAAAAAATAGAAAATATATAGGTTGGAAAGGATTAAGATGATGGCTCTTGCTGCCTTCCAGCTCATTAAAGTTGATTACTAAAATGTTTTACAAATCCTGAATATGGTTTGCTCCTGCTGTCATTGTACTGCCACCTATCAAAACGTAACACAGTCACCTCTGCCTACATATGCATGTTCGAGTCAGGGTATCGGAGACCTGGGATATCTCCCTCCAGCTCACAGTTCAAGCTGGGGTAAGCCAGCTGCTCTGAGCTCTCACTGATACGTACTGGAGCAAAACGCCCCAGTGTCTCCTATTGAAGCAATGCAGCGTTCTTCACATTGTCATTTTTTTTAATTATGCAATTATAAAGAAAAACAGTCAAACAAAAATTAATGCTTTGCTCATCTTTAAATGATTTCAGAGAAATTTCTACATGTCTTTTTCATTCCAATCCTGACATGTTTTGCAAAATAATTCCCATTTTGCCCAGCTACATTCATTAACGTTGTTCATAAAAGCAACACAGAAAATCAATAATTACTTTTAGTCAGAAGTTATGAATGGATTAAGAACAGAAAAAAACATTTTTCCTTTGTTTCAGAGCAAATTATATGTCTGCATAGAGATTACAAGAATTATTATTTATGGATGTAGAGGACAGAAAGGATTTATGGAAATTGGACACATTTCCCAAAGCAGTACCTTAGAGTGGTACCACGTATTTCCAGAGATTGTCAAAGGAATGACAGCTACACAGTTTTTCTTTTAAGACTGTGGAAGTTTACTAAGTTACATCAATTAAAATAATATTTTAATATGTTTTTCTGCTAAATGAATGGTAATAACATGGCGGTACTTCAGGACAGTTTATTTTTCTCCTTAATCTCCACTGGGCTGGGCCTGGTTTCAGCCTGGCTGAGAGGTCATTAATTAGACTTGATTTGCCAGCTGAGCTGGTGCTCGCTTTGCACACACATCACTTCCTGACACTGATGGGACTTCTGTTTGGGGGACTCAAAGAGTGCCATAAAACTCCAGCATTAGACTCATCTGTACATTTTACTCTGAAACGGGAAGGGAAGATGCTTAACGGGAATACATTACAATAAACACTCACGTAGATCTAATATGTCAGCAGAGTACAAATGTAGGTCAGCACAAAATAAAAGGGGGATCTGAACAAGAAATCTTCTGCAATTATGCGTTGTTTTCATTCCAGTGTGCGCCAAAGGCCTCTACAGGATTGAGGCCCCTTGTTCAAAGTCAGTACAAACATGCATTTAAAAAAAAGAAAAGAAAAGAAACCCAATGCCCTGCAGGACTTGGACTGTAAATGACAGGCGTGGTAGAGCTGAGGTTAGGGAGCATCACAGCAGCAAAGAGAGTGTACAAGGCTTTCCAGCTACTCAAAGCAAAACAGCATTCAAATTTGGTGTGCTCCACATAGTGCAGAGCTTTAATCTTCTTTAATTGCTTATTTCACAACCTCCTCCTAATCAAACCCTTTACTTAAGAGTACAGATTTCTGCAGAGTGTCGGTCGACTCACTACTATGACTATTTTTATTGTTTCTTTATGAAACAGTACGTGAAACTGTCTCAGAAAACATGGCTTTTGGTAGAAGTGAAATGCTGCTGTCAGACTCTTCTGGCATAACAACAGAATTGGCTCAGTATTAGTAACAGCAGAAACACTGGATAAGAAGATATGAAAGGTACTCACTATTGCAAAACAGCACGGCTTTATTACTACAGAGAGATATGAAGACCATGCTTTCCTGACATTAACAGCATATCCAGAGAGCAGTGCCATTTCTCCTTTTATACCGCAGAATTAAGCAAATCAGTATTACTAATCACAGTGTTTTATTAAAATGCAATTTGATCACAAAGGAACATACTACAATATAAGCTAGGAAAATTAAGGCAGGACTTGCCCTATAGAGAGGCCAGCACAAGGTTTTAAATAAGGTTTATGCCTTTCATTGGCGCTGACAGTCACCCACAAATTATACTGGTAAGAGCTGCACACAGGTAGATACTAAGTTTTACAAAGCATTCCAAGAACACCAGTGATAGCAGGGAAACTTACGTTGCCATAAAAAACCAGCCAAACCCTGAAAGAAACCTCCCATTTTATTCATCAAAAAAGAAGGTCCACGTTCTGCTCCTTCCACAAGGGAATTTCTCCGATTTCAGAAAAGTTTTGCATGGATCAGGTATGAAAAGCAAAACCAATCCCAAACTCCAAACCAACAAAACCCCCCAGACTTCTTGTATCTAGGTGATGAGACCTCTAAATGAGAGCTGCATGACATGTTTAATGCTTGGCATTTTCACCTGTCACCTATTATAGCAGAAGCAAAAGTTGCTAGAAAGGTATTCTAAGACTGTTTGCATTAATAAACAAAATAAATTTCTGTTAGTATCAACAAAAAGGAGCTAAAAAAAAATCAAAAAACACTTCTGTGAACTACAGAAATTATTTTTTTGTACATTACAAAATACCAAGATTTTGATGGCACTTCAGATGCTAGTAAAGCTTCAATGTCCCACAGGAACAGTGAGGTAGACACATATCACACTTAACTCAGCCTTTTTAAAATAAAGATCCATAAATGACCTGAACAGTAACAAATCCCATGCATGTGGTCTGAACTGTCCACTGATGAGGCTATCAAATTTTAATTAAATTGCTACCACTGATTTATATTGAATATGAAAGGATAAGAGGCATTCATAGCTTTAGATCAGGATGGCTGTTAGGATTTACATCTTTTTACAGCCTTAGGAAAGCAATGCAGAAACTCAGTGGCAGTAGTTGCACAAAGAGCTACAGAAGTAGCCAAGGCAAGGGCAGACTTGTTTCATTTTGATGAAGTATCACCCATCTCTTCCTCACCCGCGGAGCTAGCCGTGCCTTCCCCGCTCCGAGCGCTGCGGTACCGGTGGGGCAGGATGCTGCAGCCCAGGGCATGCCCTACCACAGCACAGGTAGCGCGCTCTCTGGGGACGTGTTCACAAAAAGAAACCTTTCCAAAAACTCTGGAATTCAGGTTTGTTTTGAAGATATTTTAAAGAAGAAAATGAAATATCTGCACCAGCTATGAGCTTATTGAATCTAAATCTGAACTATTTCTTTATAAATCATGAAAATATATCAAGGATTTAGAACATATAAAGTACTTCTAGGTATTTTTAAATATTTTTCCCTTTAAATTACAACAAATTCTTCTAGAGGGGGAGCTGCACTGTGCAGTAGGACAGTTGAGCACTTTGTTGTTGTATCTCTAAAATAGGAGGAAAGCCAACAGGCTGAAAATGTAGGCCTTAACACTGCCGAGCTGGAAACAAAATGGAACACTATTTTGAAAGGCTTAGAAACAAAACTTAATCAGTTCTAATAAAGCAAATATGGAAGAAATTACATTCTAGTTGTGTTTTTTAGACAAAACCAAACTAAGAGAAACACTGGGAAAATGCATACAGCATGCACCCACATACTCCATTATAATAACATAACTCAGAAGACAAGTACACTTCATCTATAGCATATAGGAATTGGAATTCCTAATACCAGAAATTTTTAAACACAGTTTATTTCAAGTTTCTGCTTGTTATGAGAAGCCTTTGAAGTTATGAAATCAATTAGTAATGCTATTTTAAAAATTACTGTAAAAATACTTTTACCATTTATACTGACAGAAAACTTTGGATATAAATTTTACTTCAAATTTTTCTGTTAGTCTTCAAGAGGAAAAGCACTGAAGAAGAATGTTTTCCATCCCCAAAATTCGGTTTGTTTTTGTCTGGGTCATCATCTCTCTACTAGAAAGCCTGACCTCAATTTCCCTGGCACAAGAAGGACCTGAATATAGGTCTCCCATATCCTGATTGGCGGGCTGTAATGCATAGAGGGGACTCCAGCTCTCACCTCTCCCCTGTGTATATAATCTGAATTCAGTAATTAATTGGGGAAGGCAGCAGGGGGGCAGAAGAAACGTCCCTGCCCAGGCAGGAATTCCTGGCCAAAAACAGGGGTATTTGGGAGAAAGGGTTTGGGGTACTTTCTGGTGCTCAGATGGGTGGAACAAAGGACAAGAGGACACTGCTATGAGAAGCTGATGAGACAGGCAACAATAATTTAAAATACTACCAAAATAAAAAAAGGAAAAAGCACCCTAGAAGTCATTTGCCTCAAGAGTATAACCCACATTCCCCACAACAAACAAAGTATTTACAGAGAAATGGAAGGGCTCATTAGTGACACTTTCTGGGGTTCAGATGTAGTTTCTGTATATGCTCTGTTACTCCTCTTCTCCTCCAGACTTGCCTGCAGACTGACTCCCATCTTCTGCTCTGCTGCTGATGGACTGGAGCCATGCAGCAGGTTTTACCCCACCAGGAGCTGGCATAAACCCAGGGTAAGTCTAGCTATATTTCACTTTCATCATATTTATTAAGCTAGTGTTGAAGTCAACCTAATTAAAAACTCTCCTCTTGGCTTTCCAGCAGTGGGGTCCAGCTGTTGCGCTAATGATATCATGCAGCACAACTGCAACTGTCTGCATAAGTAATTATTGTCAGATATAGATGAAATAATCCTTTAAACACTTACTATGCTTCCTCCTTCCATCCAAACACACGCTCTGTTACCAACCTCAAGTAGAAGACAAAGCCATGCAGCTGGTGAACCAGAAACCCAGCTGGACATCGCTGTCTCTTCCTCTGTGTGTGCCAGGCTCTCTGGTTGCCCGTATTCCTTACTCTTCATTTATTGAAACCTATTTATTTAGCCGTATGGTACCAATGAGAAACTCTGCTTCAACTGCCCATAACCCCTGAGGAAGGGACTCATTCTCTTTATGTGCAGCCACATGCATAACCTATGAGGTAAGAAAACTACAAGATAACTGGTACTCAGGTAGTTTATAAAGTACAAAATATTTAACTGTTCGCATTTCTGAAGAAGCAAGCAAACACCTAAGCTATGGTCTTAGTATTATTAATTTCTTCTAAAGATTTCCAACACAAATGAATGCTTTGTGTTGCCCTCCTACATTTGGATTTTTTCTGCATTACACATCTTCTTTCCCTCACATAAATTACCCCGTTGTATAACTTCATTTTGCATAATTTTGGAATGCTGAACATAGCTCTGTTAGTTTGTGGTAACTTGCCTCCCATGGACAAATCTTACTTGCAAATGAAACGTTTTCCTCTCTGCCATCCAGTGGCCTTCAATATAGTTCACACTGGCTGTGAATAGACATGTTCAGTTTCCTACCTTTCTTCAGAAATATCTGAAAGAAAGGAGGGGGAGATCTGGGCTGTAAGGAGAAAAGAATCACATGTGCCAGGGAAGCACATGTGTAATCAAGGGTTCGAAGATAATCTACTGCAGTAATTAAAAACACACTCCAAACCTGTTTAGCATATGCGTTCTTTTGTTCTCTCAGCACTTATTTTGTAATCGTTAGATTGCAAAAGATTAGAAAAAGGAAAGAAGATGGAGAATGAGTAATGTTGGTTGTTACAATGAAGGGGGAACTTTAACAGCAGAAAGGAAAAAGTGCTAGGATGTCTTAGAATTTCATTTTTATTTTATGGAATCAGTTTGTTTAACATCTTTCTAGCTTCTTATAAACTTGTTTCATAAATCATGATCTTAAAGAGCACTCCTTAGTGCATAACTCCCAGAAATGCTTTAGGTGGCTCAAGACATTTGCAATAATTGTCACTTTCCTGAAGGTTTAAATTAAAGCTGGACAGCCTTTATAATACACACACCAGCCCTGGACATTGCTTTGCCCACTGCTAAACACAGACACTTCTAGAGTGGAAACAGAAGCTTTAAAACACTGCCTAGCAATGCTATACCTCTTTCCAAATAAAAATACAAGTGAGCTTTAGTCTGCTGAGAGTAAAATTACCTTTATACAATTTAGCCAGGTGATCAAGACGACTTGACTTTTGGATGGGAAAAAGACAGCATAATGGGGAATTCAATCTTAAACTGTTGAGCTGTCATTTGACAGCCCAAACAAAGCTATTTTGGGCTAATAGAGTGCTTTCTACTCCCTCATATTCCATTACTCAATCTGGAGAACAAAGAACACTTTTTGGGCATAAAGAATTTCTTTTTTTTTTTAAACACGATATTTCCTTTTTAAAGGTTATTTTCCCAGTGTGTACCAATTTTTATATATGTATATTATACATACATTCACACATACTCCCATGTTCCTCCTATAAAGCTAATATATTTCTATTGTTCTAATAGACTTTTTATTCACCTTCTGTTTCAGGTGACAATACATTTGAAAATAACATTTTGTTAATTGTCACAGTTAACAGTGCTCACCCAGGTACCTGCATCTGTATCTCATACCTCCTTTTTCTACTCATCTGACACTGTAAAGATCCTACAGAATGAAGTTTGATTCAAAAGGAAGAAAGGTTTTTCTAGAAAGCTCCTCTTTTCGTTAACGTTTGTCAAACGTTATGGACAGATTCTCCAATATTTTATGCCAGGAGGCGACAGGGTTTTTCCTCCCAGCATGGATAATGCCCAACATACACTAACTAATCTTCCAGAAGACATTTTATTAGCATCAATTCCTTGCCTGCGCTTACCCAAACACTTCCCTGCAGCTTCATCTTCCTCAGTAACCTGTCCTGCTCATTACATGCTCGTTACCTGTGTCTTCCAAGGGCAGCTGGGGTTTTATTTCTTGTTCTGCTATGTCTGCTACAACTGCTGCTGCCGCTGCTGCTTCAGGGGGTGGCTGTGGAGGTGAAGGTGGTGCCTTTACCGGTGTAGTGGACTCCGGGGTCTCAAATGCTTCTTCAGAGTCAGAGCTCCTGGTGAAAAATCAAATGAGAGACCAGTGAGCAGAGTGAAGATTCATGTTTCTAGGTCATACTTGGAAATGCAGGGCTTTCTGAGCTGATGGCATAGACCTCAGCTATCAGGCTACCTCTGCATCTCCCAAAGGATATTTTACATTGCAGTATGGTTTCCAGAGCAGAATATCATGCCTATGGTCTGCTCCCTATATAAGTATTTATGTCACTTAAGACCTCTTTGTGTTACAAAAGTGAACACACGCTTGGAAATAAATCCATCCTGCAAAGCCTGCTTTCCAGTGTGAAGGTGGCTCAACCACACAGACAACAACACTGACGCCCCTGCTGTGCATCGTGCTCCCACAGAAATACTACATTCTATTTTTAGCAGAATTTTACCATAGCCCTTTTCAAACAGTAAGTGCATGGCTTTGTTACACAAGGTAAGACAACCTGTAAAACACACGGAGTCCTGGTATTATCAATAATCCTCTTCTAGCACCATGTGCTCGCACAGACAGAAAAACCCAGCAAGAAAACAGCAGCACCCAAAATGGAGCCAATCAAATGAAACACAAGCTTCAAAGGCTGCAGCTGTACAAAATGATGGGTAACCTAAACATTAAGTGAAGATCTAAACCACACGAAGACACACAATTTGCTCTTAACAGCAGTACAGCCTTAGGAAACTGTCCTTCTAGATCTGAAAACTATGGATCTTATTTGTTCTTAAACCAAACTGAGACCAAATTTTAGCTTTTAAACATTTCTTCTTGAAGCCTTTTTTTGGGAGCAAGGAACGCAGTAACAATGGTGTCATATTCAATATGCAGTGAACATATGTTCAATATACATTCAACAAGCATTTCTGTTGGTCAGATGCAGATTTTTACTGCTGGTCTGTAAGAAAGTGAATTGAATATGACAATTTCCTAAAGGACAGGACTGATTTGTCTATTTCCAGCGATTCTGTGTGTGGCTGTAGTCTCCACAGCTCCTCATGGCTGCCACACCCCACACACCAGTGCAACGGGGACAAAATTTGCCATGAAATGGAAAGCCATTTCATCCCCCAGAAGCACTCTAGGAGCCGTACTGAATCGAGGACTCTTCTCATTTTGTTCAAGTTAAAAGATAACTCTGAGCTGCCAGATTCTGTTTGGTTTCTCAAAGCTCATGATTATTTTAAGCAGCTCGATGTCAGAAGTACAAGTACAGGATTTGCATTCGATTACATTTGCCTAAATCTATCACAGCATGAAGCCTTCGGCAAGCTGGGGAAGAAAAGGCCCTGGTGTCACCCCTGACAGCTTGAGGAGCACAGCGGACCCGATTCTTCCCAGCTGCCTCCGCAGAATCCCAGTGAGAGCTCCCACCTCCTCGCACGCCGTCAGGGCACGCACCACGGCCCAGCACCGACCCCTGTCTCATCACCTCTACTCTGCAAAGCAAAAAGATTTCTACTAGCTAATAGCTTTGGATGTTTGCCTCACTTGGAGATTATTTTTTTTTCTCCCCAAACTTATGTCACTGCCCGGGGAACTGCTCAAAAATAGAGTGCCTGGCTTTCAATTGTATCTATTGCTGCAGCTCCTCAAAATACCTTCTTTGTGTTATTGCTTAAACCATACTCATTCATCAGGACACAGAACAGTCGAATTGGAAGAGGTAGGCTGCAGCCTTTTAAATTATATCCCTTCAATGATGCACAACGTTTTAAGTTCAAAATATTTTAAGCTTAAGAGCAGCTGCAAACAAAGAGCTTCTGTAAATAAAGCTACACAACAGGTATTCAACAAAATAACACCTTCTCCTCCTTCCACAGAGCTGGTTCAGGAAACTTTTAAGATGAAGAATCAAAAAGAAACAGAGTTGTCTGATATTTTCCCAGTAGAGAAATGTTTCTTGTGTCATAAAAACAAACCTAGAAAGTTATCACCTAAACCAACAAAATGAAAGGTAATTCATAACTCTCACGCTTTCACATAATTCTTCATTGTGCTCTACTTAATCAATGTCTTACTCCATTTTGAACTCAAAGTGTTACTCTGTAATACTGAAACAATAATGTTTAGACCCGTTTTTCCCAAACTGTCTGTATACACATGTAACATATACGATAAATATATAGATATAGCAATATAAGTGAAACTGAAAAAAACCTCTATTTTCATGTCCTACTCATCTTTGTAACTGCTTTGTTAAACTGGCTTGTTGGAACTGTTCTGTGTCCTTTATTTAAATGATGGAAAGACTCTGCACATGTTTATCTATCCTTTTTAAATGAGCTACCTTTGTTTACTTGGTCTCTTCCTTGGATTAGGTGGGCATAAGCATTTGAAGTAAAGAGAAACATCTGTTCTTTTCTGTTCACTGTATGAGCTCCTCGCACTCTGGAGAACCTCCCGAGTCTGTGGACAGACATTTGTGGTGCCTGAGCTCCAGCACAAGGCTTTGTTTTGCTAATATTTAATAATTCCCCAAAGATTCTGATGCAATACTAATTTTCAGCTGCACGCCTCCATAAGCAGCAGTATAATCAATAAGAACCATCTTAACTGTAACCCAAATGCTGCTGAGTTTGTTATGAGAAGCAATCGTGCTGGCAAAACACGGTACTTAACAATGAAATACGAAGGGAAGCTCAATACCAGAAAATGTTCTTTGTCATAGCCTGGGATCTGGGAGAGAACATAAAGCCTGGAAGCACATACCAGGACTACGCTCCAAGGTCTACGCTACTTATAACCTGGAAAAATTAGATCCTGTGTTCAGTTTTCCTTAGTGAAAATATGGATGGTCTCTCTTGCATAGGATACTTCTTTTAAGACTACAGTCCTACGTTCAAACTGTAAGAAAAGATTTTCCCAGAGCAACAGGATTTCCTGTGAAAAGGAAATTACATATTTCAGCCAGTTCTATTCATAATGTCCTTTCTCTGAGAAATACAGGGAATACACAGAACAAAAAAAAAAATGCTGCTGTAAAGTTCGTGGTGTAAAACAGATTGCCAAATTGTGATATGCCATGAGAATTGGCACCAATTCAAAGCTGTACAGGGAGCAGCCACCACGGATCCAGCTGTGGGCAAGCTCTCATGAGAGGAAGAGCCCCTGTATCATCTAGAATATTATTCTGAAGCTCCAGCCAAGGATGAAGCAGGATGAGATGGGACACATGGGTTTTAGAGATGGAGAGCTCATTTGCTGGCCCACGCTCATAACGTTGTAGAGATGGGGTCTGCAAGTGCAGAGTGGGGCAGCAATGAAGTAAAAGCTACAGGAAGGAACATACATTCATGTATCCAGTTAGCCAGCTTGGGAAATTAGTGGGAGCTTGCCTTTATAACATATGTCATATTTTTCCATCTGTATCCTTTGTTTTTTGTACAAAACAGGCAAAAAAGGTATAGATTGTAGAAGCTACAAAATGATTAGGTGACAGTAACAGTACAAAATGACTAGAAACATTCTTTCAGTCCATCTCTTTCATCTCCCTTCTCAAAAGATAGCCAGTAAACAGTAAACATACAGATGGGATTGAGAAGCAGGGGAGAACCGAGAAATGCAAAAATCATACTAGACCAATACAAATCTGGCAACACTGCATCAACTTGTGAAGCAGGAGCACTCCCACTTTCATCTGGACACTTTGAGGTCTTGCCCAGCCTGTTACATCAATCTCCGGAGGAAATACTGAAGGGACTCACTAGGGTCGACTTCCCTTCTTCACCTTTGGCCTTGCGGAAATCCAGCCTTATAAGTTACATTACCTTATTTTGCAAGCCACGGATGCTTAACATTATAAGTCCTCCCTGATTCGAGAATGAAAAATTGCCTTTTTGTCCCTGTAGCTGGAAAGCACTCAGTAAGCAAGAACGAGATTTCTTCGTTCCACTGCTTCTCCTCGCTCTTTGCCCTCTTCAGGCATGACAGCCACTGAAGTGAGGTCATCCCAGTTGTCACTTGGAAACTTGATTCATTAAAAAGTAGTTTGCAACAGAGCTGTGGCCTTCAGCTGTACCAGGAACCCTGCCATCTGTCTCAAGTTCTTCTAATACTTACACTACAGCAGTACAGCCAATGCGAGTGTGCACTCTGGTTTTATTTCACAGGAATGAATGGGATGTCTGATGTATAAAAGAAACTTAAAAGCAGGGCTTTGACACGAGGACTGAGGTCAGCAGCATCACCTCCTATGGAGGGGCACAAGGGAGCAAATCTGGAACCAGTATGTGCCGAGGGAGCATCATGGGCTTTTGTAAAGTTACTTCACTTAAAGTCAAATCTATATAAAATTTTTATTTATTGTCTAGCTTGCTTCAGGAAAAAAAAACCATGTCTAACTACTTTATGGAGCACTGATCTATAGGTTTGCAATGTGGACAGTCTGGAGAAGCATACGTGTCTGATATTTTGAAGTTTTGAAGCCAGGAGCTAGGGTTGCATTATCAAGAAGCACTGCCTGTGCTGGGAGTGGGGAGAGGGGGATGGAGCCAAAGGAGCTGCTCTCCCACCAGCCGGGGTTGTGGAATCACAAGTAACAACATCAAGACCAGTGCAGGGGGATCTGCTCCATCAGAGCCAAAGTGAACAGCCTCCATCCACCTGTATTTAAATTTGTCTATTTTCTTCCAAACTTTGCACGTAGGAAAAAAGTATATTAAATTTGCCTTATTAGTGGAACATACCCCACATTAATCAAGGTCTCTCATGCCCAGCTAGCACTCCATAACCTCATCCTTCTTGCTGGTACTCAAAAACCTCTATCTACTAATTGTTTTGTTTCTATGTACCTTTGTTTTATTGACATCAGATCAGAGGCAACAATTTCCTTCTCATGGCGTATTTGGAAATATGACATATCAGGAGGAAAAAAGTCAGGTAATCTTACAACATGTACACAACAACAACAAAAACAAACTGTGCTCCATTACCACTCGAGTGCTTGGAGGGTAATGAAACAAAAGCAAGGACTCCAAAGCTTTACCGGAGAGCTGTTGTTTACAGATTGCCCCCTAATTGTGGTGTGTGGGACATTTGGAAACATACAGAGAAACTGAGGACTGTCTCAGAAGATGAGCAATTCCTACCTGATCAGTTTTAACTGGCAATAACTTCTAAAGTGTTTTCCTGAGATACAGCTGTACTCCCTGAAGGGGAGGAGACAGAAATGGCTATTTTGTCTTTTTTTTCCATCTCATCTTTCGATCCACATGTTCTTTACAACTGGCTGGAGCTGCAGTTCAAGGGGAATATGGCTGCCCAAGTACATCCATCACCTCTAGGCCACATAAAACCACACTAGACTTATCTGCAGATCTGTTTCCCTGGGCCTTAAGAATGAAATGACAAATAAGAGCGCACAAGGCACATGCATCTGTTACCAGAAGGACATCATGCAGCGCTCGTTTCCCGTACTGAGATTGCTGTGCACCAAAGGTACTAGCATAGCAGGGCTCTGAGACAAACAGGGAGTCCGAAGCCGTGCAATGGAAGGACACAAATAAGCAAACCCTGCAGTGCTGATACATAAGCACTACCTGTGGCAACACCTAAAGGCAACACACAGATTCCATCAGACCTGGCCCTCCAAAGCATCTGTAGCTGTTATATCATAAAGTTAAGGTATAAATTTGACATGAGTATTTACTGAACGATCTATCACACACTGTGAGAAGAATCTAAATCAGAAAAAAAAAAAAAAGGCAACTTCTTACAGTGTTCAATTTAGTACTGAAGATGAATTTTGGTTTTCATTCTTGTAAATCCCACTGAGAGATGAGCTGGAAATAAAAAGGAGAAATAAGTTCTGTAGTCTCACCTCCATCGATCATTTTCAGAGATGATCCACATAAAACCTGCATGAATAATTCAGGTCTGGTTTACTGATGAGATCAGAACCAAGAATGCAGGACTGGCTGTATACTTCTGAGGTCAATCTGTTCTGCACATTACTTAAGCAGGCACATACACTGCACTGGCAAGAGACACACAGGCTGACAGATTTGAAACGACACTCAGTAACTTTAAGCTTTAGAGTTTCTAAAGAGGCAAGGCACTCAGAGATGCACATTAATTTCAGTCACAGCTCTTTCACTGTAAACAGTCTTTTAAAACCTTTTCAGATTTCCTGGTGCCATTTTCAATGGTTAAACTGATTTTTCCATATAATTCTTAAAAAAACCAAAACCAAATAAACAACAACAAAAAGGTCAGCGAGGCAGAACGTTTCAGCAATACATCTCTCCAGGCGAAGATCAATCCTACTCTCAACATTGCCACTGAGCTGCTGCACATACGTGGTCTTGGTCAGTTCATTTCAGCATCTACCTCCTAGTCTGCCTTATCCACTCAGGCTGGGATCTCTTAATGCCAAGAACAGCTTCTTGCTGTGGATGTATGCAGAGTCCAGAGTGGGAAAAAAGACTGCTTGGCACACATTACATTTGAGGGTTTTTTCCTTCTGTTTATATGAAATTCAGTAACTGACAATCTCTTATAATTCATCTTGTGGTATCACTCATGTTGCAGTTACACCGCAGAGATACATACAATCTTTCCTCTTGTTTTTTCTTCAGACTCTTACAAATACAGCTCTGGATCATAATTCAAAATCACCAAGGGAGCCCAAATGGTAATTCCTTTCCTTGAGATCAAGTTACCAATTTAGGCCAGCAGCCATTAGCTGACCCAAGGGCCAAGGAATATTCTACAGCTACAACACAAGGACCAAGAATATTCTATAGCTACAACAAAAAGTCATTTTTTTTCATCCCAGCACTAGGTTAGGATAATATCAAAGATGTGTCAACTTTGTATGCTATCATTTTTGTACAGTATTTGCCTATTCAGTGATTTCCAGCTACCATGACATTCCACAATAACTAGCTTCGTTTAATATGATGATTGTTAGCTGTGTCTTTGTTCACGTACATGTTTTGAATATGAAGCGTCCCCACATATTTTAAATTTTAATATTAAATTTGTACAGCAACATATAGAAAACATGGATGCAGTGGTTGATTCATCTGGTTATTTTAGGTATTAAATATTTGGTGTCTGAATTAGGCTACCTATCAAACCTAGCACCCAAGGATCTGCTAAATGCATGGTATTAAAAACAACACAAATACAAACCGTGATAGGCATAAACCTCACAAATGATATTTCGCTTCTCTCTAATAAAATACACCATTGAAATGATAGAACTTCTCAAAAGAATTCAACAGTACAGATAGCTCTGAAAATGTTTTGCCCCGAGAAGAGCAAAACCAGTAACCTTAGCCTAGCCTGCCAAAGCTGAAGGGTGGGTGACTTTTCATGGACCACTGAAAGCCATCTGCCTTGCTGCCTCTCCCCCCATGGGGAATGTTCTCAGTGCTGGATCTGACGCTTGTATCATTGAGTCAGGAGCTGGGGGAGGTACAAACATGTCACTTACATGTCACCAGACTCCATTTACAAGACAGTTCCTTTAGGGACACATTTCTGACCATTAACTATTAATGGACTTCTCGCACTGTTGTAACGGTATTTAGTGACAACGTCATCTATCCTATGATTAAATAAATTCACAACAAAGCTATACTGTGAGGAGACAAACCGCAAAATGGGTCACAAGAAGAGGATGCCAAGAGGGAAAGTCAAATCACCAGCCTTGTCTTCAGCTCACATCCTGCTCCTACTGACATGATATCATTGTCCCACCAGAACATTACTACTGATTTGCACACACAAGATGAGAATCAAGCCTTGCAAATAAAGGAAAATAATGTTTGGTACCCCCAAGGTAGCCATACGAAAACTGGAGTGTATTGGACTCTGAGGGTCTGCTCCAATGAAATGCAAAATGCCTCAGACTACACGAGAAGTCAGTGGGAATTCACAGCGTTCCAGTGCCGAGTCTGTACTAAGCAAGTACATCACCTTACGGGGGAATACTTTTGCCTGCTATCCGATATGTATGGCGTATATACAGAATATGTACCATATGTGTACCAGAAAAGGCAATTAGGCCTTGTGCTACTCACCTGCATTGCAACATTGGTGCCACTATTTTACAGGTTTCTGACTTGCAAAGTCTGATCATCAAAACAAAGCCATAATTTCATCACAGGATTATTTCAGCTTAAACAATAATGCTGGCAAGTAATTTTAGTCTTACCTTATAACACTCATCATTGCTAGCCTATAGATCTTCTCTCTTTATTTTTACTTTAAAACTGGATATAGCTCAATGAAAAATAAGTACAATTCCAGCTTCTTTAATCACAGCAATTTAAAATAATTTTATAAAAGAAATCCCTGAACTGGGATGAAGTTAATTTCCTAGGTATCTTCATTCTTTACCCTGCTATCTTTCCAATGCATTGAAACCCTAATAAAAACAATATTGTAGGACAGAAAACCAGACAGCAATTTTTTTAAAAAGGTTTTTGTGAAAGAACATATCCAATCAAAGTTGGAAGGTTTAAATAGGAATTATGTTTTGCATTCATGGGTTTCTGCAGCTAAAGTAATATTCTACAAATCATCTGCAGTTTCTTCCTCAGCAGAGGTATTCTGCTCAACATAAGAGAAGGATAAATGTCACGTGTTCACTTTATGGCCTGAGCTACAACACAGCAGAGAAGAATCCTTTGCAGTTCTCACTTAAGTATAAAGCTTTTATCAAATAAATCCCATTCCACTGAAACAACAAAGACCTACTTTAGTGCAACACAATTACACAAGAACTCATATTGACACTGATGGGTGCGGAAAGCAGGGCAGGCACTCCTCTCCAGAGAAGGATTTTAATATTATTTCGGCATAAATATTCCTACAAGACCCATGGAAAACATGGCTCCCCAGAAAAATAATCACTATTACATCGAAGGTGATACTTCCCAGCCCACAAGTGATGTGTCATGACAGGCACAACCTTTAATTTCAGGACACAAGGGAGGAGGATCATTCTGCATCATGCCCAGAAGCAGCCAGAGTCGTTCCCCTGCTTTGTGCAGCTTTCTGCCTCTTCCACACCACGAGCCCAAGGGTGTAATGTCCTCTGCTGCCCCAGCGCATCACAGACACTTCAGCTAAAGTGTTAATGATTTACACTAGTGTAAATTTGGTGTGAATGGGTAAATATGGCTCAGTTACACACTGCTGCTGATATAATGCTACTGAGCGAATTCACCGCTCTTCCAATAACATTCGACCTCCAACATCAAGTCTTTGGACAACTTAGTGTCTGAGCTGAGATACAAGAACCTGGATTTTCTTTTTTTACATAGGTGAGGTAACAGAAATAAAATGCGATGGCTTCCCTTTTCAGATCATTATGTGGGGCTTTAGCAATGGAAAATAATACCTTGTGTGTTATCCAAACCACACAGATCATTTTGGAAATGTGTCTTCTAGAATAGATTGCAAAAAGAAACTTACGAATCCCTTAAACATTGATCACTTGCTATAAAAAGGCCAATTTTTCCTCACAGGACGGTTATATTTAGAGAATAGGATTAGAACTGCAGTGGAGGGGAATTAAAAGGGCATAATCATCTTTAAAATAATGTTGATTTTTGGTTTTTAGCCTATTGTATTACAAGTAATCTTCCTCCCATAACTGACAGGGGAAGAAGGAATTATTTTTTCCTGCTTTTTCTGCTTGTTTATTCAGCGATTTTGAGAGCATTTTGTGCAGAAGCCAAATTCACACTCCCCCAACAAAAGCTATTTCCTGCTTTCACGCAGCAACCAGAAAGAAATGTCTCAAGCTGTGGGAAACCACATCTGAAGCAAAAAAGACTGAGGGGTATAACATGGCATACTTAAGCAGCACTTCAAACTACTTAAATCATTTTTCTAACTGATTAGCAAGAAGTTCCCCATATTGCTTTAAATCATGTTAAATTTTTCCTTTTAATTGATTTCCTGAGATCTAATAGGGTATGTTTTTCAACACTACTAATATAAATGAATAATGAAATGAACACCCATCCTTTCTGGCCAGCCTGCTTTCCCTTTTACTTGCTTCAGCCTGAATAATGAAAACATCTATGTTACAGAAACAGGACTCAGAATTGAAGATTTTTTTTAATCCTTACGCTCTTTTCAGGCAGATGCTTTATTCTCAGAGGAACAACAGGAAAATACCATTTAATTAAAGGCACTCATCTTCAGACATCACAACAGCAAATACACTAATGTGTCCCTAAATCACCAGAGGCTGCTAAATACTCAAACACGTAAATCTCTTAAGAGATGAGAAGAAACAGTAAAGATGCAGGATACCCCAATATCCAAGGTAGAAAATACTTACCACAAATACAGTTATAATCAGTCAATACATAATAATCCTAGTCAGTGTCGCACTTTGTTCACCCTAGTAGGTTAGGGATTGGTATTTGAATCAGTAGTTGATATTTAAGTATTTAATACCCATGGCAAATATCTTTCCTCTGCCTTTAGTACCAAGCTCTAAAGTTTTAATCCAGGAAACAACATCCTGTTAACCACCTCCTCAGAAAGCACCCATGTGCCTGTGCTCACTGCTATACAGCATCATGCAATGCCTTCAAGGGAAAACAATCAATAAATCATTGGGAGCCAGAGTCATAGGTTTGAAATTGCTTTGTTTATTGGAACTACCTTTTAAATGCAACAAGGCTTTCCAGAGACACACCTCCGCTCTGCCACACTGCTCAAAAGCAGGAGCCGGGGACAAAACAGCAACTGTGAAATGCAATGATGAATATATGACACCTGTAATCCCTGGGGGACCAGTTTATCTTGAGAGGTACAGAGAGTCGTGAAAATAGTGAGATGTGGAAACAAGACCGTGTTCCTGCAACGCTTACAGTCCTTCCTTTCAGAAAGGAGATAAGGACTACATGGAGGGTGGAGAAGGGGGGACGTGGGGAGTCCCTTTGCTAAAAGGGAAAGAGGGGAGAAAGAGTCCCTCTGCCAACCTGCTCCATATTCTTCCCGTTTTACCACTGCACGGCCTCCGTAAAGCTGCGCAGAGCTTCGCGCAGAGCTTCACTGACACTTATTCCTCTGCTTCAATGCATGAACCAGCTGCATGGATAGAAACACGGCCAGGAAGCAGTAGGAGCAAAGGACAAAAAACATCCCAACCTCTTAACAACAACAACAAAATCTCTCGTCGGGCTATAATAATTTCATCTTCTGACTCGGGGGTGGGTGTGATCCTTCTGCTGCCACTCCAGCCCGCTGTAGCTCTGGGAGATTTCTCGTTGACTTCAGCAGAGCTGCAGCTTTACCTCTCCCGTGGGCACACTGTGCTGCTCCAGCTCTCGACACAATGAAACCGTGCCTTTGGGTAGGTGCTGCGTGAACGCCCAGCTCAGGGAAATGCCGACTCAGCACAACAGCGTGCTGGAAAAAGCAATCCCTGATTTGCAGTGGCACCTCACCAGCTGGCACCCAGCTGGACTGCCCACAGCTCTGCTAGGTGAGGAACAACGGTGCCAAACCTTCCCTTCCCAGGCTCCCGCTTTGGAAGGGGACAGTCCTGCACTTGGGAAGTTAAACAAAGGGATTCAAATTCCTTGCTCATCCTCCCCCTCCTTTAGCAACCAAACCCTCTTCCCAGCACAACACTGGGACTCATTTCTAATGAGAGCAATGAACTGTTATTAACGAGACCAATAAATGCAGGTTTCTGTGCTGAAGGAAATCAAAACTCAAAAGCAGGAGTTTATGTGATTCTAACTACTACTAAGTTTCAGATACAATCTGGTCTATATTTAGCCCTAGAAACAAGCTTCTTTTGTTTAGGAAAACCTTATCTTGTAAATTTGAACATAATTCTAAGGATTCTGTTTAATCAAAATCAAATAAACTTGAAATGGAAAGCCCCAGATTTTCCCAAAGTTTACTTTTCATCCCAACAGAACGAATGGCCTCAGTTCTTCCTCCAGAAAGCAAGAGGCTTCCCAAGCACCCATTTATCTCCTCAATCAGTCCTCATAGCAGAGGGAGAGGAGCTGTAGCAAACAGTACCGTGGAGAAGCAACAAAATTAATAGAGCTCTACAATTACCTTGAGGTCTGTCTTGGAGATATCTACAGTTGCTTAAACCAAAATTCAGTTCAGATGCTATATGTTTAGACAGGCTACGTTGCAAACTCCACTTTGGTTTCTAGAGCTAAGGAGGAATCCTACTACCTTGTCTAGTTTCACCATCAATGAAGGCTCTCAGGCCAAAACGTGCCTTAAAAGAAACCTTTGAAACCTCAGACTGTGGTGGAAAAAGGAAACTAATTCAATTTTTTTCCCATTAAGCTGGCTCTCTGGTGCTAATGGGAGTACAAAACACGATATCCACAGTCTGCGACTAAATTCAGATGGTTGCTTCAGAGCATTTAAGGATCTGAAGGGAAATGACACCTTTTTTTCCTTAGAAGTTTTTCCACAGTAAAAATATATTTGTTTCTTACAGCAAACACGCCCACCTTCTCAAAGAAAATGCAAACTGCATTGGAATTCTAGCTATAATTAAAACTTTGCCTTTGCCACTGAAAAGCCTGCTTACCTGGACTAAATAAGAAGTTTGTTACATAGCTAAATCCTTAGCAAAGCATCAGAGATGGATAAGGAAATGGTATCTAAGATGTTAGCAAATACAAAAACTCTCTATAGGTGTAAGGTCTTAAAACAAAGGAAATGTGTTTATAATAGACAGAAACACTTTTGTATGTACTATAATCATGTTAGAGAAACATTAAAAGCACCCAGAGTATTACCTCTTGAAACACATAGGACTGAAGAGCATCTTTGATTTAAATTTAACAAGCAGTTACTTTGACTGCTGGGTCAAGCAAAGCAAAAAGCAAAAGCAGACAGGGAAGCAGTTCTGACTATAAGTGACAGCCACAATGCATGTGCAGGAACGCCTTTTCATTCATGTTTTTACTACCTCACATCAGTTTGTATTTTCCAATTTGCCCGTATGTCATAATACATAATAGATGACAGAAGCTCCATTATGCATGGCATAGGGCATACCATTCACTATAGAGAGCCTTATAATATACACTTATTTGCCAGATGTGTGGCATGCCTTGCTAATAGAAGGGTGAGTGATTCTGGGGTCTTTTTATTTTGTTTTCAAGTTTAAACGTGACCTGCCTACTTCTAGTGACAGATGTAGCAGTTGATGTAATAACCTCTCATATCAAAGGAAGCGCTGTCATTGACTTCAGAGATGAGATTCTTTGGACTCAAATAAGGGAGGCTGGAATAAAAGACAGGGGAGCTGGATAGAAGAATTTGCTCGTTACTTCTGGTCCATTTTCTCTTAAGTAAAACACCCCCACATCTTCCAGCACTTCACCCTATTTAGTAGACAAATCTAGTAGAGAGAGTATGCTCTAGTTATTGATGGGGATGCTTACTGATGACTGGCAGTAAGAGGAAGAAGAAAACAAATTTACGTAGAATGCTGACAATAGGCAGAACTATCTGTCAAGGGATTAACTCAGACTAAATACCAATTCAGTAACAGAAGCCTCCCCTCCTCCCAAGACCCAAATTCTTTTCAATACTATCTATCTATCTATCTATCTATCTCCCACTCTTCCATGTATGTTTTCATTAAGATGATTTTCCTATGTATGAGCATATAAAGCTGGGCAAATATTTTACCAGACTAATTCTATTCAAACTTTTAAGAACCATATAGTGGATCCTTTTCAGTTTGGGAGATAGAAGAATAAAAATTGTGGCAGCAAGCAAGGGCTGCATTTTTGTACGTATGAACAGATAACTTTTACATATACATGCATATATATACACACGTACACACAGAACAGCTGCTCACATCTCTTAGGCACAAGGCTGAGTCAATCCAGTTTAAATTTTTCTGAGTCTTCCCAGCAACCAACAAACAAATGAAAAGACGATGCAGCAAAAGAAATATTGAAAAACAACCCACAAGGGCACCAACATCTTGGCCTGCTACCAATGATCAGTAACATTCAATTTCTTTCTTGGAGCCTGATCCAGCTTCGACTGAAATCAGTGGGCATTTCACCACCAACTTCGGTGGGAGCTGGCTCAGTCTTCAGTCATTTTCCTCTTGGATTGGCAAGGGATGAAAATGTTAGAGACGCAGCATGTAGAGCTCCTGATGGGAGGAAATAACACATCATCAGCCCTTTGGCTGATCAAGAAATGGCAACTGCATGTAAATCCTGCCCAGTTACTGCAAGTACAGCAACCATAATGCTCCACAAAAGGAAGGTGTGGTTCATGCTTAGGAGAAAGGAACCCTTTCCATCGGAGAAAAAAAAGATTCAGAGATGACAACTGGCTAAGAGCTACCAACATTTAAAAACCTACCAACATTTCCAGTTTACTAATACTTAAAAAGTATTACCATGAGATAGAAATAGATTACTATTGAAAAGAAAACCACTAATATGTAGGTGATAGAACTTGGCAAGCTGAATTCCTTTCACATCCTCAGTAGGACAAAACTGGTGTCTCAGCGTAGCACAAACAGCACATTCAAGGATACTGTCATAAGTGCACTAGATGTGTGTACACACCTGAACAAATTCATGCACACTTAACATCATCATACTGTCATTTGCTTTTATTTCAGCTGAGTCCATTCCTATTATGTGATTGAAACGTGCCCTTGATTTAGCTAAATCTGTGACCACCAGGGTGCCTGCTGCAATTTGCAAAGCACATGACAGTGCTTATAATGTCAATTGCGAGGTCTTAACCACACCACTTTTATCTGCAGTTAACTTTTATTGTCACAGGCTTCCCTTGGGCTTTCCCTTTTTTATCATTCAAAATTGACTTTTTTTTTTTCTTTAAATAAAAGGACAAATGTCTACTGCCAGTGACTGAGTCGCTAACAAGCCACAATGAACAACAGAATACCCCAGGCTGTCGGTATCAATAATGGCTTTATTACAAATACTTTTATCCTGGCTGAAACAAATTTACATTAAAATTGGGAATTTGGCATACACATACAAAAAGAGTGTATTTAATCATGGATACACTCTAAAACCTTAACCTAGACCCCTTTTCAGCATCAATTCTACTATCAATTTCTTTCTACGACTTTCCCTAGTGTTTAGCAAAAAAGTCCACCATGGGACACTTTGGAGGAACAACTAAAACAGCAGCTATTTAAGGAATTTGTCTCTGTACTTTTTTGATGCTAACATAAATCTATTCTAGTAATGATTTCTGATTTACACCCCTCTAATCTAATGAACTCAGAGCAGCCAAATCCAACCCTGCTTTCCCTTTGTTAAGAAGCTGTCTCCATTAAGCAGTCAGCCTCTGGTGATG
Organism: Haliaeetus albicilla; assembly: GCF_947461875.1. Taxonomy (NCBI): domain Eukaryota; kingdom Metazoa; phylum Chordata; class Aves; order Accipitriformes; family Accipitridae; genus Haliaeetus; species Haliaeetus albicilla. The sequence goes on along the minus strand of NC_091493.1, from coordinate 36,433,399 downwards.
GCTAAAACGATGACTTCAGGGATGCTATAACTGCATGGGCAGTTACCCAACTTGCCTGGGACACTGCCAGATGTTTTTGCCTCTGAACTATCACTGCCATTAAGGAATTTGCTTCTGTGTGCAAAGTTAAGTTAAATGTAACCTCATTAAAAAACTGTTGGTAAAAGTTATAGCGATAAGGGTATAAAGTCAAAACCTCAGACCAGAACTGATTACCATGACATCCTGTGAGGACATTCTTGTTTTCGGAAAACAGGCCCGTACTTTCTCAAGGATAAAGAAACATTTCCATTCTTATCTCATTTTAAGTATTTAGTTGGAGTGAAGAAAATGCCACACTCTTTTAGTGATTTATTTAGTGCAAGATTAGTAGTCTCTTTCACAAACACTTTCCAAGGACATCAACAGTTACTGAATGATGCCTGTGCTAAAAGTATACCTGTTGATTATGTCGGGCCTCAAAAGATCATATTGAAACCCCACAGGAATGACTAACTGCAAAAGATGAGTGTATTTATATATAAAAGGAGTCATCAAAAGAGATGACAATATAATTTACTCACGTGCCCCCAAAATATATACACATATACATACACACATCTTGATCAGTATGTTCTTCAACAGAATGCATTCTTAAAAGGCTGTGAAGATTGTAGATAAAAAACACTGAACCCTGCTTTAGCTACATCTCTTTTATTGCCCAGTCCAGGATCACTGTTAAAAATCAACACCAGTTTGTGCAGGCTAACATGTAATTTACAGCACTTAAAAGATAATGAGGCATCAGCTTATTCCACCATATCATTAAAATAGATGCTGTATATAGGAATGTCAGTACTATATAAGATGGAACTATATAGAAAAAAATCTTAATTGGTGAAGCTATACATCAAAGGAACAAAGGATGCAGAAATGCTGTTAGGCCTGTATCTTACAAATGTAACAAGACAGTATCAAGCAAAGCTATCTGCTGATATACTGGAATATGACAATAGGGACCATACACCTACTTGTAAGGCCTATTATAGAGGCAAAACTATCAGTTACTGCTCTATCATTCCCCAATGACTCTGAAGCACTTATCTCAAACATACAAATGATGTCTCAACTATAATCGGATCTGCCTTAATAAGCAGACATTACATTGAAAAAATTTTGAAAAGACCTCTATGAGGCTCATTTATAGACTAGCCTTAGTGAATAAATACCTAAAACTTACCAAAATACATGATCAGAAATGAACTCCGTGTTCAGACATGTTGGATAAATGTGATTTATGTAACTGAAGTGACAATAGGAGACAAGGCAATTCTTCCAAAATCCATTCAGAGGTAAGGTCCACGTTCTAGCATGCAAGCTGAGTAGTTTGGGGTGGAGGGTAGGGGGAAAAGACTGTTGGCTAAGTAAACTGATAAATCTTCAACCAATAAATGACAAAATCCTATTCACAAATGGGAAATGACTCTGCTATTTCTGCATGCACATACCTATTTGTGCACTTTCATATATGATTTAGCCATCTGAAAAAGTGATATCTTGTTCTGAGCTAGCACTAATTGTTTGCTTTCTCCTCCCTCCTCCCAATGAACCTTTCAGAGTTGGCCTTCAGTGAGAAGAGATCTAAGGACACCTTGCTTATGATTCATCAGAGGATATAATACCATGACAGGGACGGATGCTGACAAGGGTGATGTGACCTGAAAAACAGTATCTGTATAGAGAAAAGCAAAAAGAAGCTCTGAAAAAACAGTGAAATGCAGCTCCATGCTGTGCATTTTAAACAGAAAACACAGAGGTGGTAGGTTTGGGAGGGGGAAGGGGTTGGTTTTTTGTTCGCTGGAAATGGTCATTGTGTTTGATTGATTATGCATCCAAAACATAAAAAGACAAAACATATGGTACACTGCTATTGATCAACACAAGTGAATCGAGGTGGTCAGTCCAAGCGAGATGCCTTCATACTAGGAAAGCATTATAAAACATAACTCACGATATTCAGCAAAACCTTAACTATGTCTCCAGCTGAATGCAATTAGCATTAAACAAAGGCCTCAGACACAAAAGTCAGCCCCTTAACACACCGCTCAGGTTAAGTGCAGAAAGGCTGCAGGCCCAGCAGTACAGAGGAAAAAAGAGGAGAGCAAAGGGAATCCACACTTACATGGCCTCTGACGGTTCCCGGTTCAGGCTACCTGTCTGTGCCTGCTGCAGAGACTGCGACCCTCCCATCCTCAGCGTGCCCTTGGGTTGAAGCTAGATGAGAGCAAGGCCAGCTTCCTCCGTAATTCCACCAGCAAGGAGCCCCGAGAGCTCTGACTGTGTAGAGGCTGCAATACTGCAGTGCAGATGGAAACAGCTGCTTGCATCAGTGGCAGCACAAGCAGAAACACTTCAGCAGCAGCTTCTCTTCTCTGAACTGTTGCCAGTTATTTTTTTTTTGTCCAGATGAACACTATTTATAAAATAAAATAAAATCCCAGCCACTGTGACAGGCTAATCATCTGCTAAACATCAGTGGTCCAAGCAGCTATGGTGCAAGCGCCTCTAACACAGGACTACTGGCTATTGAAACTGGCTTAAAAAAAAAAAAAAAAAAAAAAAAAAGAAGAAGAAGAAGAAAAGCAGACCCTCCCTTTAAGCACACATTGTCAGCTACTGTGGCTCCCTAAGGACCTACAGGCAGGACCATTATATTGTGTTGACTCAGCTGATTTGAAATGCAAATGCATGTGTGCACTGGATGCCATGCATACATTTCCCTCTAATAACAGGCAAGTTGTGCATATCGGGATGATTGCAAAGAGGATTAATAAGCAGAACGGCTGCTTTTTTCCATTTAAACAATTGAGCTCATCCCTCTTGCAAAAAATGGAATCTTCCATGAGGAACGTAGGGAGAATATGAGCAGCCAAGGTAAACAAGCCAATGTGGGATCGGACCCTACCCGGCGCAGCTCCATCCAACAGATCGGTGCACTTAACCATTTTGCTTCTGTCTGCACAGACCCCCTTGCTGGACGACGAGGTGGAGAGCCGTGGGGATGCTCGTCATCTAATACTGATGTGATTAGTGGTGAAGATCTTTAAGCCCAATAGTACAAGCCCAAGCAAACAGCATTCCAAACCTTATGAATAAGCTTATCCTTTTGCCATTGTGGAAGTACCGGGGTACTGGGAATTCACGTGCATAACAAGCTGAAAGGGCTGGGCACCATCACTCTCCACATCACTGTCTTTAGCAAATAACAGATGCTCCACATACAAGTTAGGTTTCGCATCACTAAAGGAGCAAAAATAAGTATCAGTTGCACTACCATCTATACTAGGAATGAAACTCTAGGGACACAAATGGCTGGAAGCTATGTACCAATTCTGGATACGTGACAGGGCAGAGAGGTCAAAAGGATCAGATAAATTTAACAGAAATATTAAAACATACTAACTTCCAAGCACCTACCACAGCATGGCTTTCATGTATCAGTGCAGGCCTCACTAGGCTGACACCTTAAACAGCTCCTGCTTTTTTCTTCTCTGCTTGCAAAAATGGAAATCCAGTAGGGTTTGCATACTTTACAGAAACAAGGACTGCTGTATATATGTGCAAGGTTCTGTCTCTTTGGGTGCACCCACAATAAATTGTTCTTGGGATAAGAAGAAACAAAGATGCTTAGTGAACACAAAGCACATTTCATTTCCAGAGACTGCCTAAAATGAAATTGTTTTATGAACAGCATCAAAATAAATGTTCCTTTTTTTCTCTCTATATTTTTTTAAACTAAGGGGAAGAGCTAGTGAGCCAGCACTTTGTTTAGCCACAAACTTCCAAGCAAGTTACAATTTTGGGGTTGTTTCGTTTCTGGTGAAAGCCAAACCCTCATTTCTAGTGTCTCATTGCTCAACACTTGTCTCAAGTCCCCCAGAGAAGCAGCAGCACTGCCTCCCTCAGGGACCAAGCTTCAGAATTTCTGGTGCCCAGCTGGATGCCTGAGCCACGCTTAACCCCCAAGCTCTGCATCAGAGCCCAGCTCTGATGCTCCCTTGTCAAGGTGGTGGCAGCTCACTATGCCTTCTCTGTATTTGCCAGCTCCCAGGGGAAGGCTTTCACTACTTGGGCAGCCTGACCTGCCTGAACAGCCATTTCCAGCCGTCACTGCACAAGAGATAAGGAACCAAACTCATCCCAGGTACCGTCACAACCCTACAACTCTCAGACCAAGAGTTGAAAATACAGGACACTGTCACTTGACAGGTTTGCACCTCTTCTGTGCTAGAGAATACAGGCTGCTTTTTAGCCCTTTCACAGCAGTGTTTACTTCACCAGACATTTACCAGGATAAGCATAAAACGCCATGAACTGGACAACTTTGTTGGTGCCAGCAAATCAGCAGAGCCAAATAAAAACACAAGTCAGTGTGCAAAATTTTAACATCATGTCAGGTATACACTTGTCAGGAGCATTCCCAAGTAAGTAAAAGACAAAATGTGAAGAAAGTGCATGAAAAGTCCCATTTACACTCTGGCAATAGATTTGAAATCGTTAATAACTCCAGTACTTCCATCCAATATGGGAAATGAATTACACGGCTGTATTCAGAGACCCTATTAGGTTGAGGTTACAGCTCAGCTTCAGTTTTGCATGTGGTATCTATACTGAACTACAGACGACTGGTCTTTTGAGTATCATAAGAGCTCCCTGCTGGATTTCATTTGTTACAGAGAAAAGGAAGACACTGAGAAAAAAAATTTCCTTAGAAAGGCAAACACCACGTTGAGAAAGTAAAGCCCTAGCAGGTACCTGGAGGCCAAGAGGAAGAACACAGGCACAGTTTGTCCTGCCAGTGGGGAAAACAGGAATACTGTCACATCTTCCTAACAAGTGTAAAGAATACACTTAAAAAGCCTGTGTCAACTCCCTAAAGTTTCATGTGTACATCTATTAAATAAACAAAGGCCCAATTAAAAAAGGCTTGGACTGAATCCTACTCTGAGGCAGCATGGTCCTTTCAGGAGCTGTATAGTGGAGAAAGTTTTTATCCCATTCCCCAACACTTCCATGCAACAGACATTTGAGTTCCACTAGAAATTGCAGGTCTTGGCTAACATGTTCACTGACAGTCTGCAGGATCAAGGGCTTCAACCTTTCAAGCCCCACTATGCCCCTGGTCTCTTTGCATGTACTGTCCGGGTTAGCAGGGTGCTCTGGTCTATCATGAGGGGTGTCACAGACAAGGTATTGCCTCCTTCTCCCCTCTGTCTCACTCCTTTTCATGTGCACAGCTCATGGCACGGCTCAGAGATTCACCACGAGGACAGCTCACTACCTCTATGCTGCTCCTGCTTATAAAGGGGACAGGATTTAACTCTTCTCTTTGAAAAATAACCTTCCAAGCAGCTTAATTACAGCAGTGTGAACTGGAGCACCAGTAAAAAAAGAACATGGGCTACAACACTAGTGAGACCTTGATGGATGCGCTACTGTCAGTTTAGTGTCAATACTTCATTGACTGGCCAGAAGAGCTGCTTGGAGCCTTAGAAGAAGGTTTCAGACCAAAAATGAAGGAACTCAGTCCATTACACCCAAAGGCACATGCACAAAGAGAAGTTACATGCTTGAAAGCAGTAGCAGCTCTGACCAAGTACTACATCAACAAGATACAATGAGAGAAACTAAAATTAGGAAAACAAAAGCAAATCAACCTTTACATGCAAATTCCTAATAGTGACTACAGTTACCTCATGGGGAGGGAACACATTTAATAATTTTAAAACACCAGACTGTGATGTCTTTCAAGAAAAGATGTGCTATAACTGAGCCTTGGACTTGAAAGTGTTTGCTGAGTAAGGTACACAAGCGTAACAAATAATAGACTGCAGTCTCTGATCAACACTGCCCAAGAAGCCAGACTGTAGATTTACTTCTGATTTGGCCATAAAATGTGTTACACTACAAAGCTGTCTGTGGACCATGCCTAGGTTGAGGTTTGGAGAAGATCTGTCATTTTGCTTGTTGCTACATTGACCTAAACCCACGTATTCTTTAAACTACTCTAGACACTCAGAGGATCATGTCACTCATTTCACTTCTTGCACTTCAGAGAGAGGGGACATGTAATTAAGCATCATGCAACTACAGCAGTAAGCTTGCAAAGCTAGCTCTGGCCTTTGATTTCTCTGTGGGGCAGAAGCACAGCGTCTGACAGACCTTGAGTCTGAACACAAACGTGGTGTGATCAGCAGCATTGGAAAGTTTTCCCTGCAGCCTGCCCTGAACGGTAAGAAAGACCTTGGATGAGAGGGAAGCTCTCCCTCTCCTGCCTGGCCCCAATCCATCGTCTGGGCCTGCCAAAAAGCATCAATTTAGTACTAAATTTAGTGCTGGCTTTTAAAAATATAAGAACCATGTTGACACTATAAGTACATTTTGCAAGAACTTCTCTGGAACCTGAAAAACACACAGACATAGCTCAAAAAGAGAAAAATAATTTTAAAAATCCCACTGTGTCTTCAGAGGACTTAAAGATGCCCTAGGCATTTCAGCCTAGGGATGAACAGCCATGTAACAACTTATTGTGATCCCACTGCTGGAAAGGACTATTTAACTATTCAGTACCATCCTTCAAAATTTATCATTTTCTCTTCCCGTCTGTTTCATCCATTTAAGCAAGAGCCATATTTTGGCCTACACTAAACTAATGTTTTATTGTATCTTGATATCTATTGGTTAGTTGTTTAAAACGCTGTGCAGGCTCCTAAATATTTGGTCTTATTACATTTCATGTTTATATATAAATTCAGACTTGGGTCACTTGCACCCAATTTGAAATTTTTGGCTTCCATCACAAAACAGTGCTGTACAGGACAGTGATAAGGTTTATGATATACCGAAATTTATGTTCTGTTTCTTTGCTCTTGGCTTCATTGTCCATCGTGCTAGGCATTTACGCCAGTTATAAACATGACCACACATACACACATGGAAACATCAAAGAGCCTACTGAAAGAAAACCCTCCCTCATTCATCTGTCCCTCTTGGGAAAGAGTGGGTGAATATTAAGCTATACCTCCTAGCTGCAATGTATTACTGAGGTACTGTGCAGAAATGAGCACCATATAAAGCAAACCGCATAGACAGAGCAAACCCAAACATCCCAATAACAAAAAAGGTTTCTCTGGTATCCTGAAGGCTGCTGCCAAAGCTCGGAGGAACAGTACTGTCTACAAAAACCAAACAAGCAAAAAGATGGGAAAATATTAAAAAAGGAGATATTATTGTTTAAACATACCCCTCCCCCATTATTATTATTTTTTAAATTTAGATGATACTGCCTTTGCATCCCAAAGATTTGAATACAGAAGTTTTCACCGCAAGGACTCCCTTATTTGTAGGCTGCCTGGTATCAAAGGGCTCATGGCTAGGGCATCCACAACATCAGACTGCTAAGAAAGAGCAACATCTTTCCTAAAGAACTAAAAGGACCAAACTGCTCAAAAAAACCCAACACTGTTCTGTATAGACACAGTTGCAAGGCAAACCAGTGCCTCCGGGAGGCTGGCTGTACTTTTGAGAACACATTAGCACATAAAAGCATTGACACGGTTTGAAGTGCAGTGGTGACAGCCTTTTTAGGACACCCAAGGCTGAAGACTCCAGTACTCCAAAACCCTTCCAGGAGCACCAGCCCTCCTTGACCTTTGCTGATACACCGTCAAAACACAGGCTCCATCTGCTAAGCCCTTCCCAGAAATACGGGTCTCACAGGACCAGTGTTGATCCTTGTGTTACAGAGAAGGTCAAGCAGACTGTTTTCAACCACGCGGGCACTCAATGTTTGGCATTCATCTTTCTGAAGGTTATACAGTAAGCAGTTTTACAGGCTTTTAAAGAATTCAAGCATTCTTTATTATAGGCTGCACAAAAATACATGGCTTTAGACATGTTACTCATATCCCTGTGCTAATTTACTTGCCATTCATTTTTTCAGTCCTGGGACATTTAGGATTTCCTTTTTTTTTCTTTACTTATTCTCCAAATCTCTCTTACTCCTGGAGACAGATTTTTGCTCCTTACTCTTACCTCCCTCTCTAAAGTGACCAAGAGAGGATCTATCTTATAATTTCCCCTTGCCTTGAGGACAATCACTTAAAAGACCTCTTCCAGCAATGAGCTGCTGAGGCTGCCGGTTGAACACTACAAGGCATTTACTACCCTTCACTTTGTGCTTTACTTTATCCAGTTAACTCTACTCTTGCGTTATGCCCAGAGATGTACCAGCAGAAATCTTTGCAAGACCACAGTGATCTTGCATTTGTTTTTCCAGCCAGATCGTTCCATGATCCAGCTCACTGCCTGTACTCCTGCGAGACAGGGGGAGTGGCAGTACTTAGCACTGGTACTGCCATCAAATCCTTCAGAAAGTCACACCTAAGCACAGAAAGCAACCCTAACCCCTTCAATCTCTCTCTCCCCACAGGTGGGATTCTAATGTTTTTTTTTGCTTTAGGGAATAGCCACAGTATTGCATGTGAATAGACCACCATTTAAAATTAAAAATCTTTGTTATTTTGAAAGATGGTATCTCAAAGAGAAAACCTAAGCAAACGCCACCTCCAGGAGAGCCATGCAAATTGTCGAAGAGAGGAATGACCTCTTGCTGCTGCTATCAGGTAGCAACAGCAGTGGAAGAAAAACACATTTCTTTCTTTTTCTCTCTTAGGTTTATGGGGCAACTTTGTGCTACAAATGAAAGAGTAAATATGAAAAGTTACCTGAAATATGCAACAAATTTATCCCATTTTGGTTTACTGGCAAAAACCAGTAAAGTGTTAAAATAAATTGTAACACCTATGCTTTAGTAGTGCCTAATAAATAGGCATTTAGTGAAGTTCATGTCCACAGTGTAATTAAGATATGATTATAGTCTATAATTAGCAATTGAAAGGCACATTCATCACCATCCTTCAAAGATCCAGTTGTCCCTAATTTGATGCCACTCCAGTACAGATAAATCAGAAATTCAGCCCTAAAGTAAGAATGACAGACGTTCAGATTGAGACCACAATCTTGTTGGGTTTTGGGTTTTTTGGAGCTATTTCTTGGTTTTTTAATGGGCTTAGAGTGGGGTACTGATTCATGACTAGAGAGTGTAAATGAAATCTGAGCAGTAAAATAACTAGAGACTGTTAAATCAGTGGGATTTCAATATTGACTTCAAGAAAAATAAAAGAATTCATTCAATTGCCTCTGTACAATACCTTGCATAACACAGCCTTATCTATGTTTCCCTGATATAAAATAATACACCACAAAATAACATGAGGAGATACTAGGTGTAAAGCTTCAGAGGTTTAACATACTCTTACAGAGTAAATACCTTGATAAAGACATTGCCTGCTCCACCACTTATCTAAATTAACAGGGTGCAAGGGCTTTATTTGCATTGATACATTGTTAGTTCTTGAAAAAAAACCCCACTGTCTCAGAATTTTAAGCCTGAGCACACTTGCAGAATATTTCCATCTGACAAGTCAAAGAAAAAAAGGAGTGACCAGTGATGATGCACCCAGAATGGATACTGCAACTCAAAGGAAGCAAACAGTAGAATGGGTCTGTAAAAAAAATAAAAATAAAATAGAAATAAAAATAAAAAAATAAAAATAAAAATAAATAACTGTGCCCGCCACTCCCATTGATCACTTTGGTTGCAAAGGTCACTACTTAATCTGAATTGCAAGTGAGATTAATGGCATTAAGAGTTATGAATAACCAAGATGCCTGCTTAGTTATTGAAATTTCCCGTATTGGAAACCCACTGCAAAGATAACAAAAGGGGCCTCTGCACGGTGCTATTCAGGATGCCAGGGGGGCTACAGTCTTTCAGGGGTCGGCAGTGAATTACGATCAGTAACGTGAGAACTAAACACACCAGAAGATTCCGTGTACAAACGCATTTTATGAAATTAAGAAGCCACACAAACAGGGAGATTGGGTTTCCAAGAGCTGAGCACACCCTCAAGCGTGGAAGCCTCCATGGTGGCCGTGCAGAGATTTCATGGAAGGAACAAGGGGGTCTGTCTACAACGCAGATCTCCAGAGCAGACCTACATTTAAGGCTCAAGGGCAGCCAAACCCCTACAGAAAGCTCTTCATCCCACATCATTCTGTGCAGCCTCTGGCCTGTCATTTCCTCCTTTGCTTTCCCCTCCTGCTGAGGCACAGACACTTCAATTTCGTATTCCATTTGTATCATGCTACTACCGTATGAACAAGGCCTGAATTCACTGGATCACAAACAAAACTTTAAACCCCTGTTTTCCAGATTTCTGGCCCAGCCTTCAGAGTGGGACCACAAGCATAACCACACCAAAGGAGGCAGTTTGTTTTACTGCTGAATATGCCTCTGCAGACCACATCCATGAGCTAAATGCCCAAAGCTTTTTTGGCATTTCCATGCACTGGAGTTGCAAAAACATCATCATGGACCATGGGATCTTTTCTTGCTTCCATGCTTCTTTCTAAGCCTTTAAGCATCCTGAGGTGTAAAGATCCCCAAGACAACCGGAGCCAGGCTTGTTAGGAAAGGAGCTGCATAATGCCGGGAGGGGACTGACATTTTTAAGGGCTTTCATGCACCTGCCCTCAGCTGACAAGATCAGTGCAAATAACACTGTCCAGGGCCACCTTATTGCAGGAGATTTCAGGAGGCAGAATCCATAGGTCTCTTGCCCTCAGGGCCTATGTGAAGAATTAGATTATGAAAGTGCAGGATGAAGAAATCAGACAAGAACAGTATTCCCGTCTGGTGAAAGTCTTTGCTGCGACTGCCAAGGATGGGTGGTCAAATGATGACTGGGTAACTTCTTAAAGAAGTTCGCTTACAGCTTCAATTTGATTTCAAAAGAGTTAACAGAAAATTGGCTTGTAGTATTTTAGCTATTTTTCAGGGGTTTCTTTTTGCTTTTGTTTTTACAAGATATAGCATTTGGGGCAGAGTGCGGGCCATATTTAAGCATAACATTGATTATTGAGAAATACAAAATACACCTGACTCCACAGTTTTAACCCATGCATTACCTGCTCTAGGTGATTCCCTGCAAGTCCTCCACCCTCCTGGCAGTGCCAGGCTCCTCCGGTGCCCTTGGAGCTGTCATCGTGCTTGCCACAGTGCCAGGAAACTGCAACCCAAGCCAGGTGTATTATCTCTGCCTTGAATCTGTACTGCCAGTTTTGTAGGGTTGATGCAAGATGTTTAATGCCATTCTGAAATTCCTTGTGGATGGATTAATTAGTGTAATGATATATTCATTTTCACGCTGCTGAACCTACTCTAGCAGCAAGGAAATTACCATATATCGCCTAAGGGAACCTGTAAAATACACAGTAATAACAAGCAAACAGAGGGCTACCATCGCCCTTTTGTCCACTGCCACATACAGAATGAAGCTTTACAACACACACAAATAATTGCTCTCTTTGAGCATAAACATGCAGGCAGAACATACCCTAGAGAGTGCAAATTCTGAACAAAGATATGGTTAGAAAACCGGTGAAATTTCCCACTTCTGTCAGGCATCCATTAATGCTGTGACTTTTAAAAATGCAGTTACTGGAAGCTATTTGTTGAATTGCTGCTGTTTTATGGAAGCTGTCCTCTGCCAGCACACAACATGGGGGTCCCCAGGCACCCTACCCATCACACACAGGACTGTTGTGTCGTCCCCGTCCCCGTCCCCCGTCATGGGTTCACCGAGAATTCTGCAGGATCCAGTCCCTAGTCTGGGGACCCCACCATACCAGTCCCACAATCAGCTACAAGAAAATGCACTTAGTCTGCAACATTTTTGGCTTGAAACACAGCAGACATGCCAGGATTTGATGCCATTACTCAGTAATAGGCTGGAGAGATCCACACTGAGCAACACAAAGCATCCTCCTGCCTGGGGCTGAGCAGTTCTGAACGCATCACTCAGCGGACACAATCTCTTTTAAAAACCTGGAATGAAGGAAATGAATGAAGAGCAGGACTGTGGCTCATTCCTGTCCATTTCCTGCAGACTGGCTGATTACATGGAAGGTATCTATTTCTTCTGTTGTGCTTCAGAAGATGGTGAATGCTTTTGGGGATATCAGCCACAAAGCCTCAAGAAAATCCTTGGGTTTTAGTTTCCAAGACCTAAGCAGCTTCATTTCAATGCCTTCATTCTGTTGCTATTGTAAAAAACCCATCAATTCACTTGTGCAACAGACAATCCAGACACACATTAGAAGTATACTACTATCCAGTTCATATAACACGTGTAAAAAACCCCAAATCACTCCCCCCCACCAAATAAGCTACCCCAGCCACCCAGAAAACCAAACCTCAAACCCACCGACTTTGGAAATAACGACGCTTTCAGACTGCATTTGTATCCCTCACTTGTATTTCCCATTTCTTCCTTGTTCAGTGCACTTGTACACTTAGAGTAATGACACATCCCTTTCAAAAGGGTTAAATTCACTCAAGGAAAAAAGCCTTGTGTTTTTGAACCCCATTTAATCCCTTCTTAATTTTGATTACATCATTAAAAGCAACTCAGTCTAGGATTATCACTATTGGTCATAAATGAAGGCAATACATTGATTTTTCTTTACTTAGTTTTACACTAAGCCTCTCCAAAGGTGGGCAAAAGGAGAAAACTTGTTTTCAACATGTGACCAAGCAAATAAATCCTAGAAGTCATAAAGCTTATCCTGTTTTTCTGTGTGACACCACTCAGTTATGCTTCCTCCCAGGGAAGTATTATGAAACCACCTTTTGGAAACCAACAACACAGAAAGCGGAGCTTTCTGCAAAGACTGTTGTGACTTTTTGCTTCTGACAGAAGATTTGTTGCTGTGCTTCCAATTGGTTCCAGGCTCATTTCAGGAAAATTAGGTAAGACGGAGATGTGTATTTAATTTCAGAGATTCAGAGATCAGCAGAAGTTCCCTATCCATGCAGAGTCTCTCAAAATGATCTGACTCCAGTCTGTTTTGTTTTTGAAAGAAAACTGAGCCCATATCTGACAACAAGGAGGATTCACCTCTCCAATCACATTAGCCACATTTATCATCACAGGTATAGCTTTCAAAGCAGGTAGTGAGGCTACAGGTGAGGACATGCACAAAGACAGCATTTGCTTTTTGCTCTACAGAACGGATTATACTCATCTCTCTTCCTTATAGGACAATCAAAGGGATGGATCAGCTCTTCAGAGCCTTTCCTATCTGTAGGGCTTCCATAAAGGACAAGTTACACTTACTAGCAATATTTCAGCACTTCTCCCACATTATGAAGTGTCTGTGATGCAGTTCATAACGTGACCATCATAATCACAAAGGAGATCAAAATGCCTCAAGGATCCATTTTGCAGAAAATTGTGCAGTGGCACAGCATTTGCAGAAGTTTAGCACCTTGCCATCCAGGCAATTGCCATAAATGTGACAAAGTGAAACATAACCCAATTTGCATGCTATTATTTTCCATGGCTGATTTGACTTGATACACATGAATCACATAAAAATGCAAGACAGTCCAAGAAGTATTTACATAAGGGGCTGCTTGTAACAGCAAAGAGCTATTTGGACAGTAACGTATTTCCTTTTCAAGAGGATGCAAGAATTATCTTTCGTCCCACAGATATCTCTAATTTTCACCTCTGTATACATCTTAATTTCCATTAAGATCTGTGAAAGTCTGTGTTCATGTTACAAAAAGAACAAACACACAAGTTCAGCTTTAGAGAAAGAAGGCTGTGGGTGATAAGACTGCTATTCTCAAGGCGTAACAAGGATGCTTGCCAGCGTACATTTTGTTACTGACATCCTAGGCTGGATTTTGATTCTGCATTAAGCAGTTCTACTAATAGTACTTAATTACACCATTGTTTACCCCATCCAAGAGATTCTTACGCACACATAGACATTTACATTATTAAACACACTACATCACTATCAAAACCAAACAGAAACTTGAGAGGCACAAGCCAATCTAAATATGTGAGCACAGCAGTTCCGCTTGTCTGCAGAGTTCTAAAATTATTACTCCTCTCTTTGATGCTGAATTCTAGTGAAAAGGAATAAAAAAATCACCATGTGTTTTGGTGGTTTCAATTTGGATTTGTAAACAATTGTCATCTGTGACTACACTAAAGCACTCACAGAATGAGAAATTCAGTCCAGGGTATCCATAAAGTTCAAACAATTTTGGACAATTCTCTGGAAAGAGCCAACATCTTGGGGTGAATACTTTCTAACTTACAACCTCACCTGACCACTTCTCTCCATTTTTAGAGAATGACCATGGTATCTACTCTTCATTCAGAAAATTCTCTCCGGATTACAGAACTTGCATACTGGTGCAAAACAGACTTTCGAGCATTTCTGTTCCGCACCAACTATACACAGGTTAAAAATCATGGGTCCAGTATCATGGAGGAACATTACACAGAACACTTGGCCTGTGTTACACCAAGCACGTACAGTAGAGGCGAGGACACCATTTTCTGATCAAAATAATCAGAACTTTAGAAAACAGTCAGCCAACATGTTTCCTAGATATTATACTGCGGATGGGTTTCTGAATAGCAAAACACATTGTATTGGGTTTGCATGGTAGCAAGGGGGCTACAGGACTGGCTTCCCCTATGTCTGACAGAGCCAATGCCAGCCGGCTCCAAGACGGACCCGCTACTGGGCCAAGGCCGAGCCCATCAGCAATAGTGGTAGTGCCTCTGGGAGAACGCATTTAAAAAGGAGAAAAAGTTTCTGTGGCACAGAAAATGCAGACAGAGAGAGAAGTGAGAAGATGTGAAAGCCCCAGCCCTGCAGACCCCCAGGTCAGTGCAGACGGAGGGGCAGGAGATGCTCCAAGCGCCGGAGCAGAGATTCCCCTGCAGCCCGTGGGGAAGACCACGGTGAGGCAGGCTGTCCCCCTGCAGCCCAGGGAGGTCCACAGGGGAGCAGATCTCCACCTGCAGCCCGGGGAGGACCCCACGCCGGAGCAGGGGGATGCCCAAAGGAGGCTGGGACCCTGTGGGAAGCCTGCGCTGGAGCAGGCTCCTGGCAGGATCTGTGGAGAGAGGAGCCCACGATGGAGCAGGTTTGCTGGCAGGACTTGTGACCCCACGGGGGACCCACACTGGAGCAGTCTGTGCCTGAAGGACTGCAGCCTGGGGGAGGGACCCACGCTGCAGCAGTTCGTGAAGAACTGCAGCCCATGGGAAGGACTCATGCTGGAGAAGTTGGTGGAGGACTGTCTCCCATGGGAGGGACCCCACGGTGGAGCAGGGGAAGAGTGAGGAGTCCTCCCCCCAAGGAGGAGGAAGGAGCGGCAGAGACAACGTGTGATGAACTGACCACAACCCCCATTTCCCATCCCCCTGCGCCGCTGGTGGGGGTAGGGAGAGAATTCAGGAGTAAAGCTGAACCCGGGAAGAAGGGAGGGTTGGGGGAAAGGTGTTTTAAGATTTGGTTTTATCTCTCATTATCTTACTCCGATCTGATTAGTAATAAATTAAACTAATTTCCCCAAGTCAAGTCTGTTTTGCCTGTGACAGTAATTGGTGAGTGATCTGTCCCTGTCCTTATCTTGACCCACAAGCCTTTCATTGCATTTTCTCTCCCCTGTCCAGCTGAGGAGGGCAGTGATAGAGCGGCTTTGGTGGGCACCAGGCATCCAGCCAGGGTCAACCCACCACACATATCTATTGTTTACATTTTCATGCGTGATTCAGAGTATCCTCCTGCTGACAGCAGCATTTTTTAACATTTCTGAACAGAGCTTTAATGGAATAACTGTATTTCCTGTGGTGTCTCCTGTCTTGTATCGTACTTGTCACAAGCTGCCAATCTGTATTTGTGGGGTGGAGAACAGTATTCTCCAGGGAGTGCCCATTTAATATTCTCAGCTGTGCTGTGACCTTTTCCATTAATAGATGTCACAATAAGGGCATGCCTTTATTGCTGAGCCACAACAGCATACTGGTTAATCACCCACAAGACAGGCATCATCTGAAGCTCTGACATGAATATCCAAGCACATGCCTCATCTTGACTATATTTGAGATGGGAGGACTCAGTTTGGGGGTTTTGCAAGCAAAAATGCCCTAGGCCATCTATCTAACATTATGGCACCAATCAATGCAAGTCTGAAGGAGAGAAACACTTTGAAATCAAGATAATTCAACATTTCTTCAGCAAGAACAAAACCAAGCTGAACTACTTCTTTCAGTACTGACAACTACAATGTAAATCAGTAGTGTGGGGTGGGGAAGATGCTGGCAGCACCTGAAGAGGAATGAGTAAAACAGTCCTCTTGAATATGACCTCATCTTGCGCAGTTTCACCAACGCCCCCTCCCCCAAACAAACAAACAAACAAAAAATAACCCAAACCAAAACAAACCCAAACTTGAACTTCAAGAAAGGAAAATATTTTGGGAAAAAAAAAAAAAATTATTAATTTAAAAATAGTAGGAAAGATCAGCATAGTAATAACCAGTGTAGTCCAAGCTCCCTCTTCTGGTCTTTTGGAGTAAATATTCTGGAGTAAGCAGGTCTTGATTACCATTTGGTTTCAAAATCCAACAACAAAATGTTCATATAACTTAGACAAAACGCCTGTTAAAGTTATTCAACCTCTTCCACACTAGTTATGTTTTCTTAAGCAAGGGATGTACAGACATGGAAATTTATTGTAATGTATGAAAAACATTGCACAATACCTCTTTTTTTCCCTTGTGAAACCTTCAGTTTCTTGAGCAGGCAGTTCTACACCATCACCAGGAGCCGCAGCCAAAGGTACATCCTCAGAAACAAGGTTATCAACTTCTTTGCAGCTATCAGGCTTGGAAGTGCTGCAAAACAATTATTAAAAATAAGATGACAAATTTCAGAAGTGCTCATGAAGCTTTAGTCAAGTCTCCTTAAAAGATGAACTTTGGCTGGATCTAAACTAAGGAGCTCTAACGAGCACATCCTGCCCTTCCCAATTCCATCTCCCTCCCACCTCCCACAAATTACTTCTTCCTACAAACCCTATTTCACTTAATTTCTCAGATGACCACATAACCAGTAATACTGCAAAGTTTTGACAGGTCTTATAGACCATAACAATAACTGCCAGAGGAATTTAATTGTACATGAAATTAGCAAAATAAATAAATCACTAATGACTACTTTGCAGTTCTCACACAGCCCTTTCTCGTCAGTGTGCAATACAAACATTCAACTGACTTGTCTTTTAGAAAAAACTAAAATCCAGGACTAAAAAATTCACTTACTTTAAAAGCTCTCCCTATGCTGTAAAACTAAAAGCACAATAATCCCCAAACTCATGACATGAATGTTCAAGATTACAGGACTGTAATACTGCTGTATTTGTTAATTCCTACAAGTCCCTCTGCTCAGCAAAGCCCAAGACCCAAGCTCAGAAGCACGACAGTCATGTAATGATTTCCAGAGCACGTAAATACAGATTGGAAAGACCGAGTTTCTTCATAGCAAGGAAACGAACTGTGGGGCACTTCGAGGAGGCATGCCTGCTCCTGGTCCCTGCAGAAAAGGAGTTCTTGCACACAGACACTGACCAGAGTACAGGAGGAAACTGCCATCTGCCTAAATCCCTGGCATGCAGGGGAGGGTAGTCTTGCCATTCCCTCTCCTCAAGGCAGACTAGAGCAGAATGCACCATTACAGCTCCCTTAACTTTCTGTTTTCTTAAGCAAAACCCAAATTAGAAAAAAAGCTTTCAACAGCAGCACAAATAAAACACTTCTCTCCTGAGCGTTCTCATGATTTTTAAGAGTGTAAATCACCCGTGTATCCAAAAGATCACCCCACAAGAAGCTCACGCGCATTCTCCCTCACTTTAAGCACACTGGTAACCACACTACTCCCCCTGCTCTTGGCCACACTCATTAAACTAATGACAGGAAAGGAACTAAATAACCAGTGACTTCATGTCTCAAAAGCATCTTGTCACACCACACTGTCCTTTCTAGGGCACCTACAACATACCAGAGGGATACAGATGTCCAGGGGTAGCAGTCACACACAACAGCCTCCCCTCACGCCAGCTCCTGCTTCCAGAGATCCAAGACACAAGCGTTTTAAGGAAATGTTGGTGGAACCAGGTCTTGGCTGAGAAGTTTCTTTTAGATTTCCTGAACTAAATATAAACAGCTATCTTAGCCATTCCTTTTCAAATTTCCTCTGCCCTCCCCCCCAAGTAATTATACTGTAATTGTAGACAGTAGATTAAATTGTGTTACTGAATAAGAGTTGGTAAAGTTCAGGGACAGATTGTTCCTTTCTTTAGAAACATGTATACAGAGGACAAACATAAATCACATCCCTAACTTTAGCTACAATACATACACGCATGCGAACAGTTATTTCCCAAAGTGTTTATCCACTAACCTACCAAGATCATGAAAGCTCTTTCTGAGAGTGGTTTACCTTGATTAGCTCATATCCATGAAGTCACTTTGTGCCATATGGGATAGCTACTCATAATTTCTTAGAAGAAATTATATCTGCTTTATGCACTCCTTCCTTCCTTTTCCCCAGTTTGTCCAAACTGGTCTGACATTGACATAGACTTCCTAAATTTTCAGTCACATCAAGTTAAAATAAATAAATAAATAATAATTAAAAAGCAAGATGTTTCCTTTTTCATGCAAAGGACTTTTCCCTTTGCTAAAAATGTCTTTGTCCTAATATAGTAATAGCATCAAACATATACAAAGGCAATGTGACTATATAGGGTCACACGAAGACTAGAGAAAGTAAGATTTTAAAGCAAAAAGTAAACTGCTAAAAATAAGTGAATGCTGAACATCTGTTTGGAGAGTAAACAAAGAATTGCAAAACCCAAACAATTCACAAGAGGGCCCAGCCAAGCAAGAATACCTAACACACATAAAATTATAGACCTTGTGTTACGCACACATAAAACATTCCCAGTTAATTGCTTATAGTAGCACCTGTTCCCCTCTCACCGCCACCCTTCGCACAGGCCCCACTGCCCACCTACAGCCCTTCAGCTTCCCCCTTTAAGTCTTTCCACATAAAATGAAACAATTTTCAGAGATACACTTTGACTAATGTCATTCCTAACACTCTCTGCAAAGCAAAACTAGCTATCAGAATACTGGCATTTTTGGAAAAGCTCTGCTCCCTGGCCTTCACAAAGCACAGAGCTTATTTTTATGAGCTATAGTATCTCTTTGTGTTAAAATCCACAAATAATTTCCTTTCAACTTTCCAAGCTTCATCTAAACCATCAAGTACTGGATTCCCATGAAGACCACGCCTGCCAAGTATCAGCTGCCTTACTTGTACAAGTGGACTTGTGAAGGAACATGGCAAGAGATGCAGCTGGTACTTGCATTTTCTCTGACATCTTGCACCAACATGAGCTCCAGGAGGTATCCACCTGTGTGCCGTGGGTGGGCAGACTGTAGGACAGGCTACCACGGGCTGCCTCCGCTCCTTTTCCCCTCTGCTGTTGCTCTGACAAGGGGTCCACAGTACCAGGGAGTGTTGAGCAAGGCCATGAAAAGTAGGTTGCAAGACTAATCACACCAGGTCTGGGGCTAATATTGCCACATCATCATTTTGGCACCTTTCAGTATGGTTTGCAGATAGAATTGCAACAGCATAGAGCTGCTGGTTATTGCCCATCACTAGATGGGCATTACATGCAGATGGGTGCTGCCCACTGGTGGCATAATAAGGCCGCAAGGGACAAGGCAGAAGCAGAGCAGCTCAGAAATGGTACAGACTGCACGAATTGAGGCAGGGTAGCACAGCACAGCAACCCTGTCCAAAACACAGACTCTGTGTCCACTCTAAGCTCTCCAGCCAAAGTCTGCATCAACTCAGGTACAGGTATCAACTCATGCTATCAACTCAGGGTACTTGTATCAGCTCAGACATGAAGCGGCTACATTAAAACCTCTGCCTCTCCACAGCTCTTACTAAACCAAGATTTGCCATTAAACTTATTTTCCAACTAGTAATATTCTAATGGTTGTAGCAAGAATACTACCAAAAGGGCCAAGTTTTCTCAGTGCACAATAAACTATACATTGGCCAGTCTTTATCCTGCAGAGTCCAGGTGATTAGAAAACAAACATTTTTCCAGGTGCATCTCTGTTCAAGTAATTCTCAAAAGTCACTTTCTGATTGTCTGTATATATGGATAACCCTGAGTATTCCTGCCTGCTTGTGCTGCTAACAATGAGGAGCACACCCTGAGAGCATCACAGTTCCCCAGGCTGTGAACTGTGTGACCAGGAAAGGTCCATTGGCAGATAAAGCAACACAGCTTTTAGTGCATCCGACATCACCTATCGCAAATTCCCTTACGACAGCTTAATGTGCCCTCTGCATAACAGGAGCTGGCAAAGAGGCTGATGTAGGGGAACATGTTTTCCAACGCCTACTCAGCTTTAGCACAGCTTTCCTTCTCTAGTATTCGTGACAGAGCTGCAACAGCTCTGTTTGGTCTGGACTAAACACCATGCTGCAGCTTTGCAACCTCAGCTGGAGATTAAATGCAAGAGCAGAAGCTTTCCTTAGCATGTGGAAGGGACCAGACTGGGTTGCCCTGCCTGCTACCTATGGCCTGACGCTAAAGGCACCTCATGCAGTGAGTACTTTCCAAGCTGCCATTTTTAAATAGGCGCTTACAGGGTTTTTCTTCCCCACAAGACAAACAGCAAGTTGCAGTGAACAGATAGACACTGCTCAGAAATGTTTAACACCTCTAACCATGGAGCCCAGCTAAGCTGCGGTCTTGTACAGCCGCGGCACTTATCTGCCTTCTCTGCCTTTCTAATCCAAGCATTTCTCATATAAAACAGAAGTCCTGTTGCACAGCTCTGCACCTGCAGCATAGAGAGAAAGATGTGTCTAGCCAAAGTTTCTCCTACTGCAACGTGTACTGGCAAATCAGAGTGAACTTGGCCTTTCAGTTTCATTGCTAAACAAAAATGCTTGGCAGAACAGCCAGTGAACTTTTTTACCTAATTCTTTTCAGGGCACTCCTCTGTAGATACAGTAAAAAAAATCTACTTACTGAGCAGATGATACCATGTTGTCCCTGATCAATATGTTATCAGCAGGGGAGGAGAGAGGCAGACAGTCATCCTCAAGAAGCAAAACAAAGATACAGTTTCTTGACTGGACAGATGGAGGGACAACCTGATCTCTTATTATGCACTGCCATCTGGAAGACATTTAGCACAAACTGACCCCTACCTTATATACACCATTATTTTTCCCTGTCAAAGTGCACACCATCTGCATTATGTGACAGCCCTGATGGAGAAATACATGGAAACAAAAGGAACACATTAGTAAATAACTAAATATATTGGGGGAAAAACACTTTATAATTGTACTTTACTGCAGACAGACTGGAATAGCATCATGCCAACTAGTAGCCCTGGTAACATTTCAAAAGTATAGTGCTGAGGTATAATCAGTAGGCATCAACACAGTGACATCACTTGTGCGTGCATTAGAGAATTTTTTTGCAATCACATTGTAAAGCAGTGCTGCAGTATTTCTACATAAAATGTGAAAAAAGCAGTGGCTTTAATATGATCATCTTACTTATATAGGCAAGAATCTTCTCCACATCACAGAAGAGGAGGGATAAGGCAATGACTTGAAACAACAAACATCACTGAGACTCTTCCCTTGGATAAGAAAAGCCCAGTCCTGCTATTACTGATCCTCATTGTGAGCATAATCCCATGCATTTTAAGAGTACTGCCTTCATTTGCTGCTAACATTATGTTGTTACCAGTTTAGGTCTGACCAAACCACAGAGAAGTCAGCAGTGTTTATCAGTGCTGGAAGAAAGTTGCACCATGCCTGCTTTCAGACAGGAGCTACAGCAGGGGTCCAGCTGCATTGATATTAACCCCTCTTCTGGCAACCACCTGCACCTGTGGGTGGGCACATGTGGGAGCCACTGAGTTTCTACTGCCGGGACACCAGGGAACACTTCTGCAAGGCTCACAAAGAAGCTGGCAAGCATAACAGCCTGGACAGGAAAGACGGGTGCAAGGAGAACAGGTAGGCTTTTATGTCTAAAGCTGAACAAGGATGCAAAATAAAGGAGTAAGAAAAACAAACAGTACTGACAAGAGTTAACTGGTGCAGCTTTTTAAAAAAAATAAACAAAAAAATTAAAACCAACAAACACAGGAGAACTATCTGCAGCCAGATTCACTCTAGTTGACCACAGTATATTTCTCTCTCACTTTCCTCCGTTTCAGGAACTGAAAAACTACCTACTTCCACACTGAATATCCCTTTTTAGCAAGCAACTTTTTAGCACTGAACCCTTGCAAAAATCCTTGCACCTTCCTCCAGTTCAGGATATGGAAACAAGAGGCAGATCCTGTGGTTGCTGCGCAGTCTATGTGCCCTCAACCCTACTGGGCTCAGCCACCCTGTATGGGGTAACTACAGCTCAGCACCAGCACTCGCAGCCTACACAACTGGGGTGAAGCAAGGAATCCCGACACTAACTTTTGGACATTAACGGTAAAAACATTTTAAAGACAGAAGTTATGAAGAAGGTCAAAAGAAAAGGTATAATAAATACAATTAACTTGAATTTCCAGATCCAGATGAGAATGTGAACAATGTGAATTCATGAGGTTTACAAGAAGCAGTAAATTAAAACACTCTAAGACTGTTCTTCCTAAATGTTTCCTAAGGTGACATTTAATCATAGACAGCTTGTGTGCCTTTTTCCCTACAAACAGCAAACTATTACCCCAAGGGCAACAGAGTCTTCTATTTCAGACTGTAGTCCAGAGACCATGTATAAATCTTCCTGGCACTTCTGGTGTTAGTCTTTTCTTCATTCCTCTGCATTCAGAGTAGCTCACAGCTCTACCTCAATTACTGCTCACTCTTTTCTAACTGCCGTGCTACTATGGCCAACAATCCATTAGCAAGAAAAAACACAATCCACGAAAACCCATCAGTAACCGAATTACATTTGTTAAAAACAAAAGAAACACAACTCTTTGAGTAAAAACTTACAAGAACTGGAAGAAATCCACATCATTAGCTTCCCACTGTAAGCTTCTCTAGATGATCTTACCCCGATTGTAGGAAAAAGTGTTTCTAACACATTCACTCAGCCAGCATTAGCAACTAACCAGCTTGGGGACTGATGGAAGACCAGTACAGGCTAAACAGCAAAGTCACCCAGCTTTTAAGGTGGATTGAGCAAACCACACAAGCTCCTTTCTGCCTTTGATAGCATATTATTGCTACTTCAGACAACCAATTTAATGCGAGCTTAAATATATTGTGTATGTTTACACTCCACCGAATTCACAATGACTGAAGGGTAAACACACCCTACAAGGCTTCCTCTACCATTGGCAGTTAAGACAAATTCATGTGCCCGAAGATCCTGACAACTCAACTGCCACCAGCACAAATAAAGCAACAGTTTCTCTTCTGAGTGCAAGTAAAAGCACACAAAAAGCCCAGTGTCCAACAGAGATGTGATACTTTAATGCCTTTTAATCAGCACTATACTGTTAAGGAACTTCTCAAAATTAAAGAAAATGCCCAAAGGATCAGTTGCCTTGTACTAATCCAAAAAAAGTATAAACACCTAAAAAAATAAGACATATATTGCACCTTCACATGGCATGACCCTCCTATGTGCCAAAGTGATTCAGTCTCAGGGAAAGGTAAACGGCATCTTTCTTTGAAGGTTTTGATAGAGGGAGATTTCAATTCTGATACAGATTTCTACCGACAGATGCTCCCCTTACTACAGACAGACTCGGCAAACCCATCAGCAACTGGCCATACCAGACATATATCCATCCACGAAGAGTGATAGCAATTTCTAAGCTAGCGCTGACCTCCGTGGTCCTCCACCCCCCCCACATCAGCAAGGACTTTGCAGCTGCTTTCCACCACTCCAGCTGCAACGGCTCTGTACAATACCTTGCTGCAGTCAGCTCAGCAGCATCCACGGGGTCAACATTTCCATAAGCCGCAGAAACAGCTAAGGGTTGCTCAGAAGGATCGAGGGGAGAAGCCAACTGTATATCATCACCTGGCCCAGGAGGGCTGTGGAGAGAAAAGACATGGAAAAAGGTCTGAGTTATTGCAAAACTATTGTCATTTGGCTGTCTGAAGGGCTGTACTTTAGCACACGTATGCTAACTTGTGTGTTAGGGAACGCAGTGAAAGTTGGCGGTTTTAATACAATTTGCTTTTGTGCACAGCTCTACTGTTCCCACCGGCCTGCAGTCACTGGATATTGTCTGTGTTACAACTGCAGGAGCAATGAGATAATACAATCCAACAGCATATTAACCCCATTTTATGATTTTAAAAAGCAAACAAGAAAACGAACTACTGCTTAAACAAGAGAAATGGCAAGACTTCCTTGCTCAGAAACCACGTAACACACAGGGAGCTCCAGTCCGGCTTTCACCTGCCACGGAGCTGCACAGGCGCTCATCAGTGGGAGCACAGTCAGACAAAGGTGTCCCTGGCATTGCAGGGAGCACACGCAGGGAGACAGCCAGCTTTGTCCCATACCTGGCGAAAGCTGGGTGCTGCCGAGTACTAAGTGGCTAAAAGAAAACAATTTGGAAACACACCCTTGAATCAATAAGGAAAGAAGCCTCACTGAAGAAGTGGGTTTCGTTTGTTTTTAACAAAGACACCAAACCATAGGAACCCCCTGAAAACAATGTTTTTGTTGCTTACTTCGACCGGACTTTCCCATGTGGCCACCCAGAGACCAGGGCCCTGGAAGTGTCAGTTCTCCCCGGAACTCACTGAAATCCTTAGGTTTTTGTAAAACATAAAATGTGACCTTTAATTGGGGTTCCAATTGGACATCTGCAGATTCACCCAACTGGCTCGGTTTTGAGGTGCCGCCTTCCTGAACACCCTTCTGTTCATGTCGTTTCCAGTACTACCAAGTGAACACAACCCTGTACACAGATGGATGGTACCTTACGCAGACAGATTTGAGCAGAGGTGTATAAACTTAAAACTCTCACTCAGTCAGCTTTAACACTTGACAATTACTTCCTCACCTAACTGCAAATCCAATGGATCAGTATGATTCTCTACCATAGTCTAATTTTGGTTCAAAGAACATAACAAGGAGTTAAACTGCACTATAATAATGTCAATATTATTCTGGTAACTTCACATGTCTTATCTAAAAGATTCTGTAAAGTAACATGTTCATATGGGAATAATAATTTGTCAAGATTGTTTTCTTATTTTTTTATTTTATTTTTAATTAATTACACCTGTGATCCTTTATAAGCCAGTGTTTTTGCTTTTCATTTCCAGTGTTTTCACAGCATCATTCCGACTCGGTCCAGTTCATTTGTCCATGGCACCCCTGACAAGCCAAGTGACGTTCTCTCCTCTGTTACACCAACACTTAACAAGAGCAGGGTTAAGTCACTGCACCGAGTGCAGTTCTCAGATGACAGCCTAGAACATTTGATTATTTTTTAAACTTACAATATTACTTTTATCTAATTACAATACTAAGCAATTAACTGTCCACATGTTCTCTGGTTTAACCACACCTGAGGGCTCAGCCTGTTGTAGGAAGCTTTGAGCTAAGACATTTACTGGTTCTAAAGTCCTTTAGCTTATTAGCATAAAAGGACAGGTTTCCACTCACAGTTAAGAGTTGCATATACTTCCAGCACAAACCGGGGTGCCCCCTCTGCTTTGCCTTAAAACGAGTGTTTAGAAAGCAGATCTTGACAACAGGACATTGCAACTTCTTCGTTATATACACAAGGAGTCAAACACAGATGGGCAGATCTTGTTCTGGCTACTGACAGAGCACTAAGGGTCTTTCCTGTGAACACACAGAAAGTACAGCACAAGCCAAAACTGCAATTGAAGCTGTTGTACTGGTGTACCCCAAACTGGCGAGAAGCGCAGTGTTTGCCTGCCGCCATTCACATCTGCTGTACCACCAACTCCCAGGCTGTGATTTTCAGACAGTCTATGAACAACGTAACTTGAAACTCGGGCTTGGGGAGGTGACGGCAAAACTGCTCATTGCTAAGCCACCTTGCTCTGTGCGGCACAAACAACGAAGCTATCCCAAAGCTGCTCAAACTAGTTCCACAACTGACATTCCTGGGCATCACAACTGCCTTCGCCTTGCAGGCGCCAGCCACCAGGTCCCTGCTGTAAGTCCTCTGCAGCAACCAGCCTTTTAGGCCAATTTGTTTCAAGAATCGAGCTCTGTAGAAAGGCCATGAGCTTTTTCCATTCCATTGCCCGAGTTCTGGGTCAAGTCTGGAAGAGGATCTACTTAAAATGACTTCCAAATTCTACTTATGACAAGCATGACTGAAATACTTTTCAAAGGAAAATACCTCACAGTTTAACAAGCAGTTGCTTACTAACAGCTGCAGCGAGCACACTAAATTCAGCCCAAAGACCAAGGGGTTCAGTCTGTTATTAGTGTGTCACAAGTGAAAGATGTTGCTCATCAAGTGTCCTTAGGCTCTTGAGTTTCATAATTTCACTTTTAAGGCCTCTACTTATCCTTGAAAAGAGATATTCCAAGTCACTGTTAGAAGGCAGATACGCAAATAGCAAGTTTCAGACAAAGCTTGATCCATACTTGTCATTAAATGAATGAGAAATAACTGCATAAACCTATGTAATTTCTTCTGTTTAAACATAGGAGGTCTGACCTCTGGCTATGTAAGAAGCTTTCGAACCAAGGCAGGAAATGTATTTAAAATCTGTAAAAAAGCACAGCTTTAAACACACGGACACAGAGGCAAGCAGGGTCAGGTCCTCGGCGCCAACCTTGCGAACACAGCGGTGCTCTGGTGGGTCCGTTTGTTGCTCTCCTACTGACATCGGTGAGGTGCAAACTCTAAAACCCCCATTTCACACTAAAGTTTTAAAATGTTTTGACACTGGTGCTGGAGACAGAAGGCAGCTACGGGTCTTGGCATTTTCTCCCTGTCCATGTTTTTCCAATCAGGAGAGCTGGATGTGGCTCCCTTTGAACAGTCAACAACAGCTCCAAGTTTACTCCAAGGGAAACCAATATGCATTTCAAGCCCTGCTATCTCCCAGTCCCAAACATTTGGTTGCTTTTAATGAGATAACGGTAAGATTTATAGATCCTGCTCTTACTCCAGAAATCTCTGGAAAATGCCACCAACAACAAGGCAGGACTGAGCTCTCAGCACTCTCATCACCCGCTATTTCATTTTCTTCAAGGAACAAGATGTTGCTCACTGGGTACAGCAAGGCTGATAGACAAAAGCCTCTAGATTTCATACTTGGCTTTGTAATAACTTGGGCCAAACAGGCAACTTTTTGAGCCTCAGTTTACACATGCATAAGAAAAAATATTGAGAGAATTTGCTATTTCTAGTAAGTTCTTACACTGCAATTCTTTGCAAGGGAAAGAGATCTAGCAGCACCTACATCAGTTCAAATTCATTCATTGGAACACATTGTACCTCGCAAAATTTCATCCATTTTATTAATTCCTTCCTTCACAATATTCCTTTCTACCTTCTCATACTTTATTTTGTAGCTTATCATCTCATACATTAGCCACATTCATTGAAATAGACTTCAGGTATAGAAAATCCAACACTGACCTGCTATAGTAACTCTATGCACCTTTGGTATTTCTGTTCCACGTATTTTCATGATTATTGGGACTCCTGTCAATATGATTTAGCAGAGTAGGAGGTAAGAAGCTATCAAGAAGCTATTTCTCAGATCAGAAATCAACATTACTGGTATCAGAAACTAAAACTAATCTTGCTCAGGAAACAACTCAGAAGTGCTTCGTAAGATACCACAGGATTAAAAACAAACAAACCCCTCTTTTTTCCCCCCCATACTATTTCTTGTGAGGTAATTTAAGACCAATTTATATATTAATAGAATTTTAGGAAAAATAGGAGATGCTAAGATTGAAACGGAAAGTCTGGTTTTATTTCCCAATGAACTAAGGAGACATCTATACAACCAAATTATGTCCCCACAGGGTGAATCCATATGCCAGCAACAGTTTTAAAAGCTCAGACACAGCAATAACTGGGGGTCACCAGTTACTTTTGCTGGTCACTATGCATAGATATAGCCAAGGTTTTACTTTTACCAGCTAGACATATACTTAGAGTCAAAAGTTCAAGTTTTGGTAAATATGCTGCCTTTTGTAAATGCAACAAAGAATTACTTATGCATTTAAATATGTGATTTTGGAAAAATCTCTCCAATTCCTTCCGTACTCTGAAGGGGAAACTATGCCTTAAGTGCCTCGCATCAGCACTTTGTATTTACACTGCAAGCCCTTCTGCATGCCTCAGCCAGGCTGAGTCCTACTGAGCTGGGCGCTGTACAAACATAGTAATGAAAGTATCCAAGAGATGAACTGGTATGTGTTAATTAAACAAATAAAATCACTGTCATACAGGGGACACTAGAGTTTGATGTACAGTACTGTGCATGGCAGCATTTCTTCTACACTTACGGAAAAAAGATATTGCTACCAACATACCAGAACTGGCTCCTGGGGGAATTATTCCAGTGTTTGAGATTTACATGCTCCTTCCTCTGAGCCAGACTCGAGCGATCAGCAGAACAGGTCTGGATGCTGGGTGACCATGTTCAGAGCGCCTAGGAAGAGCCAGCCCACCACAGCTTGGGCAGCACCTGAGTCACGCCTGTCCCCAAGGAAGGGAACTGTCATCATCCTGGCAGAGCAACAGGAACCAGCTGCATCTCCCAAAGGCTGCGGGCTGGCTGCAGTCCATGCGGGAACGCACGACTGCCCGGCTCCGGACACAAGGCTGTGCTTCCAGCAACAAGGGAGTCCCTTCTCTGACTGCAAGTTTCCATACTAAGACAGTAAGAAAGGAAAACAAATGCAGAAACTGCATTCTGGAGAAATGAAAGCATCTTTTAAAAGACTTCCTGAAGGCAATACCCCACCTATGAAAAGCAACCCTAGAAACCCAGGTGCAGAGCAGCTGGCAATCCCTGCAGGTAACTCCAAATTACCCGGCCAAGCAGGATGATAGTGCTATCGCTGTCAGGCAATCCACGCACGTGATGATGGAGAGTAATTCTCAGAAGCCATACTTTTCTGGCAGTGCTTGTGGAAATCCTGACAAGATAGATAAGTTAATCTTGGCAGGGGATGGTGTTTAGTCACACATTACCTGAGGGCCTGGACTTCCTCTCTCACTCAACCAACCCTTCTTGCTTAGAGGTCCCTTAATTTCTGTAACACGTGTATCCAGATTGATCATTGGTGTAATTAGTCATAACCATGAAATAGAAAAAAAAAATTTTTTTTTGCCCGACTATTCTACATTACTGTGGTCGCATTAAAACCTAAAAGTTACAGTGAGTTATTACATTAAACAAACAAATACAATTACTTTAGATTAAAAGACTTAAGGGGACCGAAACACGTGTTACAGTATTACTTCCTTCACAAGCTAAAAGACGGACAACAGAAAGCCACATAAAAGTGTTAGAAGTATAAATCGTGCCTGCACAGGATGAATAAGCATATTTGCTGTAATAAGTGTCAACCATTATAAAAAGCCCATAACGTCACCATCGTGCAGCTTTTAGAGCCTCTGAAGGGCTCTCAAGTCACGTCCTGATGTCCTTGCTGCAGAATTCAAAAGTTTCCAAACTCCAGCTAGTAAACCTGAACCAGAAGTTTCTCAGTGCGACCGACACCCCCCCCTCCCCTCCCGCCAAGCCTCCTCACCCGCTGACGCTCCGGCGGAGCAGAAACCCAACCACAAGCCATGGCAGAAGCCACAAAACCATCCAGTCTCTTCCTTGGAGGTACGGAGAGTTAATCCTCTCCCAGAGCTGGAGGCAGCGCTGGGTGAGCAGGAGCGTAAAAACTCGGTAGAAGTGTTACTTTTCGAAAAGTTGTTCAAAGGAAAAAAAAAAAGGAAGGGGGAAAAAGTGCAATAATCTTTTGAGAGAGAGAAAAGCAGCGGTAAACAACAGCTAACTTTTAATTTCTGATACAGGCTGTAACTGCACATTGCTTTTGTTACTCCCTTGGCTAACTTTCCCCTCGCAAGTGTCTACTTACCAAGGCCAGAAAATAATCACCAGCTTTGCTATTCTCAGTCATCCTCGGTTCCAACACAACAACCCGCAACAGGCCCTCAGTTTAACACGAATTCCCTCTACTTCCACCATCCCGGGTCGGCAACAGCAAGCTCTTGCCCCACGCCAAACCCGACACCCCCCCGGCTGCGGCAGCTTGGGAGAGAGCTGGAGCTTTACAAAAAAAAAAAAAAAAACCAAAACAGGCCGATGAGTTAGAAGCCTGGAGCTGCTTCTCGGAGGCTCCTCCCATGAGGCTCCCTGAGGAAAGGCCGCAGCCACCGAGCCTGCCGCGCCCCGCGTCCTCCCCCGCCGGGGTCGGATGCCTCCGGGGCGGCGGCAGCCGCCCCGGAGGCATCCGACCCCGGCGGGGGAGGACGCGGGGCGCACCCCGCTGCTGGAGCGCTGGAAGCTAAACCGAGGTGGAGAGACACACACAGACATAGAGGACCCCGCATGCTGCCCCAAAGCCGTGTCTCCCACGTGGGTTTTGTTCTTTTTGTTGGTTTTTTTTTTTTCTTCGGGTTTTACGGTGGAATTTCTTCCAGGACTTTTTGAGTCATGACAAGCCGATGGCTGCTCCGAGTTTCCATCTGCTGCGGGGGGGGGGAATGTGGACGGATTAAATTACGACGTATGTAACCCTTAAAGCGTACACAAATATCTCCTCACATTTTAAAAACCGCTGAAGCAGAGCCTTGCTTAATTGGTGGTGGCTGGCAACTTTTTCAACTTTCAGGATGCAGAAATGATGTTTGGCCCAACATTAAAGGTAATTTTTTTAAGGTTTCAGGATGCAGGAAAAGTTTGTAACAACTTCCACTGAAACTTTAGTTGTTTATAGCTGTAAATTTAAAACAAACCTTTTTATTGCTACTCTAATTCTTGTGCTAAGTTCCAGCTCCTAAAGTCACACAGGTTTTCTTATAGGTTTCCTTGCCTATAAGAAAATGGAGTGGTTTTAATTACTTGTGTGCCCTTATTAATCTCTTAAGTTTCCTATGGGTTTATTACAATACAAAAGAATGGCTTCACAGGTAATTAAGTCTTTGCATTGAGATACACCAAACTGCATATACAAGTTGCCAGCACCCTAGGAATTAATTGAGTGTCTACCCAGGGAGATCATTATCATGTGTATAACATATCATACAATAATTATAGACTAAATGTCTATAATATCTATCCCACGGTAAGACAGCTGGTAGATTCATTGCTTATCAAATGCCCAATGGAGATATTTCAGATAAAATGCTGGGGCTACAGTGCCTTAATTTAGCCGAGTTAGTTTCCCAGCTGACGCCATGTGCATTCTTCCCAAACTCTGGACATTTAACTGTGGTGCCAGCTATGCCTGCTTGGCTGACAAAAGTAACATTTCCTCTTCTTTGGAACTCAGTCCAGCTCTTGGCAGGACTGTGCATCTCCTTTTAATGTTAGGGTACAGTAATGATACCACTTGGACCTCTCAAAGCATCAGTTCAGAGCTAAGCCTCAGGTGGAAAAGGTATTCATCAGTTTTTAATTTTTTTTTTTTTTTTTTGACTCTTGAACTATTTCTCCTTCTACCCCGTGTTTGATTTTAAGAGCAAAAGAAGGAAACAGATTTTTGACCAGGTAAATTTGGTGTTACAGGAGACCTTTCTTTCACATCTAGTTTGAAAGCAGATGACAGGCATTTCCCCTAGATGTGCTCATTGCTGCTTTTAGCAATTCAGATACCTGTACAGGAAATAGAAGAATATACCAAATGCCCCCCAGAGACCAAATCAGATATTTAATGGGTGAAAATGCTGACAAACATGTAGACTACCAACATCACCTGTGCTGCAAGGTATGGCTCATCGAGGGGTAAACACCACGTACGGTACGATATGCTTTGGAGATTTCACTTGGTTGCAGGACTGGGAGCCAGTAGCATCCGCTCTGACAGCAAGAATTAAGGTCAAGCTGAGAGTTTCTAGGGAGAGCAGCTCTCTCATATCCTGCCTCCCAAGCAGCAGGAAACCAGGCATGGAAACAGTTACCGTGATTTCTGATACAGGTACAGGCATTCAGCCACCCTCTCATTGGGGCGGGGGGAACTAAACTTTTGTCATCTGGAAACCATTTCACAAATAGCTTCTGCAGGTATAACAGCCCGGGGCTGGGCTGGGGGGGGGGGGAGACCCCACAGAGAATAAGATTCAGTAAAATAAATTTTTATTTTCTTTGCAAGCAGCATTTCAGTCTGGCGCAAAGCTGTGGACACAGACTAGCTACGTTCCCGCTAACAAAACCAAAGTTAGCATTTTTGGAATGAAACGGTCATTTTGCTCAAATAACATGCCTCACCCTGTTTATTCATTAGCCTTCTGCTGTACCAACCCCCTTTCACCTACTGCTAAACAATCTCAACACACCTTTGTCACAAAACCATTTTCACCTTCCTGCCAGTGCCCTCTACTACTTAAACATAGGAAAACTGATACGCAGTAACTCCAGGAACACGGTGCTAAGGTGTGCTTGATTATCTCATTTTCCTGTGAGAATTAATTAACCTGCGTTAAGAGAAGGCTTGGGGGTGGAGAGAGGAAACGAGCTGAAAAGCAACAGGAAAACAAGAGATAAGCAACCTCCCAGCAAGGCTGGGGAGACAATTACAGGACAGGGGCTGACTTTCAGGCTGTAGCCTGCAGTGACACGCTGTCTGGCTGAGGCTGGGAGCCCGCAGATCAAAGAGCCGCGAAAGCAAGTGTTGCAAAAGATTTCTCCGGAGGGTCGGAGCCGGATTGGAGCGGTGAGAGCCCTGATGAGAGGGACTCAGCGGCTGGAGACGTCCTGCGGGATGGCCTCGCTGGAGCCCGGGCCCTGCCCTGGCTCCCAGGGAACAGTTAGCCTCAAGGAAGGGCCAGAAAGCATCAGGATGGCTTATACTGGGGGGGGGGGGGGATTGTTGTTGTTGTTTTTTAATGTAGATCCCAAACGTTTTAAAAGAACACCAGTATTTTGCATTTGGGTGAAGGACTTTTATCTTTGCTAGATCCCCACTTTTTCCTTTTCTACATACGTATGTGTCCATGAAAATAACGTTTATCAAGCTGCATGTGAGAAGTTAGGTTGCAGTCTTAGGGGTGGACAAAACCCTAAAAGAAATAATCGTCTTTTTAGTTTGGCAATGCTAAGTAGTTCATGATACAGGTACAATGAGGTTCCTGTAGTGATACTATAGTCACCCGACATTACATAGGTACGTGGTTATGGAAGGCAAGGCATATACATATATACTTCACCCTAGCTTCTACATCCCACACCGCTCCTAACTGTGGGACCGACACATGAATAATCTCCTCAGGCGTGCAACATTTTTACCCTACACTTAGGAAGATGGGAAACTGAATTACAGAAAAATTAAAGGTACTTAAGTTCAGTACCTCCAGAAGTGCTGGATTCCAGGACATCCTTTTAGGTTGCGTTTTCAGAAATCTGGACTATGACTTGAAAAATGTCATCAGAGACCCCATCCTTCAGCCTGTGCTCCATGGTCGTGCTTTAAGACCGTGGGTGGACACCTGGTAAAAGCTTCTAATGGGACACTGTACTGCTAGTGGTGACCCATTCTGCCCAGCTCCTGTGAATTTGATCTGAGGGTTTTTCCCATAAATGATGTCACTTTTGCCAAACCAAAGCGCTTGGGGGGAGCGTGGGGAATGAGTCAGCCCTCAAAAAGACTATGAAAAACCCATGAAATTGACTTGGAAAGAGTATTACATTAAATAAATGTAAAAACAAACCCAAAACCAAAACAAAAAAACACCCCACAGAACCACACAGTTGTCCTTTTAAATTTGCATTATGTTTTTTGAAAATACAGGATGAACTCAGATCAGATTGTCAGGTTTTTCTCCGTAAGCATGGAAACAAGGCTCGCTCTTCTCTAACTCTTTAAACTGAGGTTATCACTAGTCTATCAGCAAATACAAATAGTACAATATTTGTGATAAACTTGCAAAAAAGCTGGCTAAACAGCAATGCCTATGTTTTGAACAATAGGGCTGCATCATGTGACTGATCTTTAAAAAAATGCACATGTGTGATTTTAAATTGTTCTTTGTGAAAACCTAGTGCCCATTTTTAAGGCCATTTGCAATAAAGAAAACCATATAAATATACTTCAGTTTGTTTAAAATTAAAGAGGCATTGCTCTTTTGCATTTCCTAATCAGAGGTTCCTAGACATACACTCTGCAAAACCACAGACCCAATTAGCTGCAGAGCAGCCTGGCTGAGATTATCCAAGCTGCTTCTGCAACAAACACCTGAACTTTATATTTCCACTACGTTCCACATACAAATTGCCCACAACCATCATTTGTGGTGGCTGAAATTCAGGTTGTGCAATTCCTAGCAAATTTTAGTGGCCAGGCTTTGGGAGGGCTGTCTCTTTAAATTCCCAGACTTTTACCTTAACCACCTGCTTTGAAAAAAAGGAAAGTTTAATGTTAACCCATAACATTTTGGAGGATCAAAGTGATGGGAACCTGCCATTTTGCGAATTTCCAAATAAGTAAGATCAATTTTTAGAAAACTCTAGGCTAGACTCAAAGCCTCACAAATTCCAGTGAAAATTTCTCTAGCAAACCAAGTTTATTTGGAGTTTCTACCAGAAGAACAAGATTTGAAGAATGCTGCATGCAACAGAAGTTTCATGTACCATCACAGCATTCAAAAAAAGAAAAAAAGAGAAGATGTG
Organism: Haliaeetus albicilla; assembly: GCF_947461875.1. NCBI lineage: Eukaryota > Metazoa > Chordata > Aves > Accipitriformes > Accipitridae > Haliaeetus > Haliaeetus albicilla. The sequence continues at coordinate 36,398,477 of NC_091493.1, read as the reverse complement.
GAAAATCTTGGAGACTTTTAAATATTCAGCAAAACTAACTCTACATTTTGACTCATTTAATGACATTGTTAAGAAGGGGTGATGGGAGTTTTAAGTGTCCATTTATTTCCATGACAGCTAAAATTTTTTCCTTAGTTGTTAGAAACTGAGCAATGCATACATACATGCTTTTTGCTTTCATTCCAGGAAACAAATCCAATCCTCTCTGTCTCCTGCAGAGTTATTCTTAGCTGGCTTTGATATTTCTATCAGCTAGGAGAGCATAACAATGTTATCATACTAACAAATTCCAAAGATTTTACATAAGCTCTTGAGTGCCTTAAAAAAAAAAAAAAAGCTTTATTGATTACACTGTGTTTCATTAGCCAAAGGAGCTAGGAAAAACAGGCTGAAAAAGAATAAAAAAGCAGTCTGATGAGTTTCAGTTTCATGAAGCAAGTGCTCCATGGTTTTCAGAGCATCATTTACAAAGAGAAACCAAGCTTTACAGGTTTGAGGTTGGAAAACACCAGGTAGTTCAGGCCAACAAATCATTTAAATCCTACTTGTCTACATACAGCCTATTTTCCTAATATGATTTATCAGTTGAAACAACTAGACACCCCCCTTATTTAAGCAAAGCAAGGATAACTGGGTGCAGAGTGCTCATAGGATGGTCTGAGTGAAAAAGGATCACAGGACTGTACAGCATTCTCCCTGGCTGATCTGTTAGCGGCTCGGGGCCAAATTCTTTGCTGATATCACTCCACTGGCACAGAGATTTTGGCCCAACATTTACTGGCTTTAAGGGTAGGCTGCAGCTGTAGCCGCCTCTCACATAGCTGTCTTGAAAGGAACGTACCAAGAGGTAAAGAAAGTAAATTAGTGAAATCAAATTGGAAACAACCTTGCAGAGTCTTAGGACACTTTTGGACAGCTGGTTATTTTACTGAGGACCATGGATGAATGGGGCAGGTACTGAACAGGGAGAGTAGGGAAGAGGAAGGATTAAGCCTGGGTGAACAAAGAAGAGTTCATCAGGAAATGCTTAGTCTGGGAGGAGATCCCAAGCACTTTTCAGCAAGGAGAACAAGATTAACATAACATACTAGGGCTGCTTCTTGACAACAGCACAGAATGGTGGCACTCAGCATTTCACAGGGACCTTAGAATCCAAAACAATTAAGGCTTTGATTGGAGCAATTAACATTTCTACACTTATTGCAATTTGAGATTAAGAGCTTCTTATAGGCCAAAGAGACTCTACTGTAAGAATTAACTCGTCAAGGTGACTGTAGATGAACAGGCCCAAACAGATCCATATAACAATTTTTGACTTTTCAGAGTACCTAAATGTTAAGGAATAGCAATATCTAAATAAGCCCCACCTGCTATTAGCAATGCACATGTGGGCTTCCATATACCTGGACCAATATTGATAAGACAGGCTCCAAGGCCATCAACATAAAAGATAGCTGGAGGAAAAACAGAAACCAAAGGATGAGGCAAGTACTACAGAGTTCTGGCTCTTCAGACATGTCTCCAGAGGAGTCTCTGTTGAGCAGCGCTAGTGCAATGCAAGCATGCCAAGATGCAGAAAAACTGGAAGGACGCCACAACCAAGTCATGGGGAATATGCCTGTATCTGTAATTGCTGTTCTCAGAGCTGCCCTCTGTGGGGTTCAAAGCTGGGGCTAATCCTACTTTGCATATCCTATTAGAAACAGGGACAGTGGAACTAGCTCCATGGTATCCAATGTTGCAAGAAGCCAGAAGACACAGGGTTGGAATAGAGAAAATACGGGGATCTGTAGGATATGCAAAAACAATTTTGAGAAAATAGGCAGCTTACTTGGAAGAAGTAAGGTTGACAAATACATATGGGGAAAGCTAATCAGAAAAAAAAGTAATCTGAAAGTAATTTCTATCTTAATGAAAAAAGATCACAAAAATTGATGCTAAACTGCCTGTCCAGATACAGTGTCCATGCTGGATTTCTTTAGCAAATGCCTGTATTTGATTGAATAAGTGTCATTTATTGAGAAACATAGAAGTATGTGTGAAAAAAAGCAGCTCATGTATCATCCATCCATGTCATTCTGTGTTACAGAATGTTTTCAGTGCAGCAAGAAGTACGAGCGATTTGGCAGGACCAGAGATTATTTACTTCAATACTTTTGTGTAGCAGAAGCATACGTAAATAAAATAAAAAAAATAACCAGCATGGTATCTCTTACCTAGTTTTCCATTGGTATGTGCTTGAGTACAACAGGGCATACTATCAAATCAGCATTTTATAAATACTTTACACTGACTTAGACATTGCCTAAGACAGTGGCCAGTTCAGTCAATGGCATCCATTACAGTAGATGGCAAAACTCCCTTTCACTTCTTAGAAAGCAATGTGAGATACCCGTTGGATAAGAGTAAAGTTATCTTCATGTTACTCTTCCATGAGTAGAAAAATACCAAAATTAAATATCGCAGACTTCACACAAACAAAATTCCCACAGAACTCCCCATCCAGTTAATTTACTTAAGGACTGCTAGCTGAGCTGCTTGCATCTCCAAAAGCACAACTGTACTAACAGTTGCACATACTAAGGATAACAATGACAGTAAGATGGGAGGGAAATAAAGAATTCAGATGCAAAGGGAGAAGGGCAGGTGAGACAGCCAGCCTGATTAATTTTGTGCATTTCATTTATGTGTAAATCACCTTCAGCTGTTTTTCCCTTTGTTTTGTGATCCTGAGTTGCTACACACCTGACTTAATTTTGGAGTTAAAAAACCCAGGGAAATAAAGCAAGCTGCATAATCACTGTTTTGATAAGTTTCCTTTTAACTCCAAACTCTTGTTTTCAGATGCTAACGACACAAAGCCTTAGTGCTCAAAACCCACTTGACTGATCTGAAAAGCAGTTCTACATTCCATACCTCATTCAGCAAGACTGTTAAAATAATTAATACTGTATGTGTTATGCAGACAAAAAAGACCAAGTCAGTATTATTTACTAAGGAGTGAACATTCTTTTCAGACTTCCTGAACTTGCCAATTTTTGATGGCAAGAGCAAAGCATGAAGCAAATCCAAAAGTATGTCTGGACCTATGCATAGGACCTAAAGAATATTTTTCAAGTAGCTTTGCTGATGCTAACTGCTGCAATGTACTTCCCATGTAAGAATATTGTTTAGATTTATAAGTGATGTAAGTCAATGCAACAGAACTCTCCGTTCTCTAAAAATTGATGGCAGTGATAAGAGAGTGCCTGCAATATGGTGCTATAGCTGGGAAAGGGCCCTCCCAGTGGAGTTTCTTGGAGTGTCAAAACTGTTAGGAAACACTTGTCCCCAATGCAGCGCAGTGCCACAGCCTCCTTGCCCTTTACAGCTAGCTTTATGTGCCACTCACACAGTGAGGAGCAGGTCAAGGTACAGCCAGCAAGGAAGGTTCAGGCATGACAGAGAAAGAACAAGCACCTGCATGAGTACAGCTTTGAAAGCACTGCATCTTGTCTATTGATTTGCATAGACAGGATGGAATAAGGATTGCTTCTGCAGCATAAGCTCCGGAAGTCAACTCAATCTGCAGTAGCACCAGAAGCTCTGGGAACGCCAAGCCTGCACAGTGCCCTCCTGCATTCAAGGCCTGTGAAGGCACTGGCTGTATTGCTTGGCACTGCAGCGAGCACAGCCCATGCTGCTCTGTGCAGCAAACCGGTTCTGCTGAGGGGTGCAGAGGAGAACCTCACCTTACTGCAAAATGAGTGTCATTGCTTGCACATGCTTGTGGCTCCTTGTGCTCTTCCCTCAGTAGCACACCCAGCTCCAAGCCAAGCCTGTGAGCATCTCTGCAACCCTGGAACACCCAAAGGCCTGTAACAAGCTGAGTGTTTTGCCAAACCAACAAATCAATGAATGATGCAATCTGTTCTCTGTACCTTACAGATGCACATCTGGGAATGACTTCACAGCCTCCACTTCAAAAAGCTCCCTTGGCACTTTTTCCAAGAGACAATGGCAGTTTGCATGTACCAGCCAGCCGAAGTACAGGAAGTTATCAAAGAACTCCACGCCACCTCTAAACATCCCTAAAATTTTGCCATCATTTCCAGTTTTGTTCCGTGCTCTGCTCAAAACCTGCCATAGCCCATGATGCAAACAGGAGCATTTCAGTGGCATAAAGTATAAGGACTCCCTGAACATACATGAACCTCCTTTCTCCCTCCATAAAAGAATGCAAATGAATGCCTGTAGACACTACAAAGGGAGAAAAAAACCCTCCTGATCTTCCTTTCCAAATAAAACAGCAAAATGGAGTCGCTGGGTGCCCAAGTAAGTGGAAGGACGACATTTTGATGTGCAGATGTGGCCATCACAAACACAGGTTTTCAGTCACAGATTTGGTAGAGAGATGGAAATGTCAAAACCATCAAAAAAAGGGTTATTTTTTACTCCTTTTCAGTGCTGACAGACAGGTTTGCCAAAATCCAACCTTTCCCTATTTCTGCTAATAGCACAGCCGTACTTCCACAAGAAAATGGGGCTAATGCTTCAGCCACCACCTCCTTTCCAAAAATAATTGTCCTTTTTACTGAAGATTTGAAGGGAAGATTTTGATGCTATACTACTGCCTTCAGACATAAAGGCTTTTCTTACTAGTTGACCACTGTCCCACTCCTAAAGGAGGTGGGGGCAGGAGTCACTGCACGCAGTTCTTGGATCTACTGTTCATCACAAGTCCACCCTCCTACCAGTGCCATAGCCACGAAGGAAAGAAATTCCTTTGCTTCCTCTACAGGAGGAAATCCTAACAAGGATTTAAGAGTCAGATCACACAACTTTGGCCCCTTATCCACAGTTCAGTGGGGTTTCAACATAAGAGATCTTGTAAGACATGAAGCTATACAGAAGCAGTGGAGGGGGGGGGGGAACAATGCTGAAATAATTCAGAACATGCCATTTCCTTCTCCTAAATATAATATGCTTCTTACTACTATGTATTTTGAGAGCTGAGGAGGATTCTTTCTCCCTGGAGTTCTTCCCATCAGGCCCAAATGCCCACAGTCAGCTCTTAAAAATGTGCGCCTTTTTTTGCATGGATATACTAGTTCATCCTCTGTAAGGGTTATAGGGCAATAAACAACTGGAAAACACTCTGCAGCAACAAGTGTTGTGACCAGAGTACACGGGGTATGGGCTACAGCTTAAAATTCAACTATACAAAACCAGTTTTAAACTCAGAGGAAAAAACTGTGTTGGACCTGCTGAAGACAGACCAACCAGCTCAGCTAATGCTTTCTACTTCTCTTTTGTATTATACATGCATATTCCTCTAAGAAACGAGCCTGATCAAAAGCAGAGACTCCTCTCTACCTCTGAGACTCCCCAGTGTTTAAGTCTGCAATACCGCAATCGCGTATGGCTCTGCACGCAGTATCTCCTGCATGCGTATGCACACTTGGTATGTGTGTGACACCACTTACAGCTGCAGTCCAAAAGTAGCAGCTGCCTGTTGATAACAAACCCTCACGCTGGAAAAACAGGTGATAATGAATTCTTAAAGCATATGCAAGTATTAAGCAACTACTCCACGAATTGCCAGCAGCTGTTTCAAGAACCCTGCCCTGCTTGCCACAGGTATTTATTTAAAGTATGATACCCACCCTGATATAAAACACATGTGTAGACATATGCATGTACTGCCCCATAGTCCCTCAAGGCTTCTGAACCAGGCCATGCCAGCAATTTGTTTGGTAATTTCAAAGCTACCCACTATGAAGCTTCCCATCATATAAAGGGAAACAAAAAGAAAGGAAAGGAGCTAGAGAGAAATAACAGGGTCTAATTGTCTTGTCATTTTATAGACAGATCCTTAAAGAGAAAGTCATATAGCTGTTCAGACTTCCAATACTTCTAATATTCTCCTAATGTACATTTTACTCACACAATTAGATCATATTCAGTCTCTGTCCCAGACTCACATACAACAGGAGGAACTCCCCCACATTTTCACAACAGAAATACTTCAGCTATTTTCACTTACAATATGGTTTTATCATTTTAACCTTTAAGGAATATGGCACTGAAACATTTCCCCTCCTTATTCAGCTAGTATCATCTAATTTTTTGGTAATACATATAAAGATTCCATTTATGCAGACTATTCATTGATGTTGTCTGAAATAGGTCAGCTTTTCACTGTACCCTTCTGCTCTGCTGTTGTCTCTTAGCAGTTACAGCTATAGCTGCCTCCTCCGGTATGGGAAGGAGAGGGACAGCCTGCAAGAAAGTTGCTGAGGTTACAGAGGAAGCAGTGACATGACTAGATAAAGGGAAAGCACCTGTTCTAAGATCATAATTCTTTTGAATTAACTGCACATTAAACTGAGAATTCAGACAGCAAAGTAGAAACTCACAAACAAAAAGTCTTAACTTTATTAAAGCAGTTACTGCTAGGTTTGGAAAATAAAAAAGCCAACAACTCTTGGGCTCCACAAATCCCAGCTAAGAAGAATTCACATCTGAAACAACTCCGTGTCATTAAAAACACTGAATAACACAGTGATCAAAGGCACTGTCAATGCAATTATATTATGCAGGAGGATAAGTGGGAGGCCTAGACAACTAACAGTGTGAGTAATTGGGTTATACTGTAGGCTTGTTTTTAAATACTGCAATCCACCATGTGAATGCTGTAGGTCCCATTTAACTGGGTCACCAAAACTTAGGCAAAAGCCTGCTAACTTAAGGCTAGGAAGTGCTATCTGTTTGCCTAACTTTAGGCTATGAGATGTGAACACTGGGAAGCGTAAACAAATCCACACAGGTAAGGGCAGGAATCTGGACCAGCAGATGGAACAGGTAAGAATTGTGCTCCTCAGCTTTTAGGACCCCTCTGTCCTTACAAATGATTTCAAATTTCTTTCACATAGTCTACATTTAGAAGCAACATAAATTTAATAGAAATTTAAGAACAGAGTAAGTGCTGTGCCCTCCCAAACCGCCCAGACAATGGGTATCCGCCTTGAAAATTGTATCCCTATCAAGCCCCAGGGTCCTGACAACCATTTCACATAGTAATTTAAAGTAAATACCTTTCAGTAGGTAATCCTGCTACAGCCATGTCTTGAAGTTCATTGAGGTCAAGGTTCTTAGGCTCAGTTAATGGAAGCGGTGATAGCTTTCTTTTGGCATCCTGAAGTGAGCTTTCATGTTCTGAATTCATCTTGCTCCGCTGATTTTCAGCAACAGTGAGATCTGTACATGCAGATTGCTCACCCTGCTCCATCACAGGAACGGTTGGAGAGTGATTTTTGTACGGGTCTGTCTCCTGCTCTTCAGTGCTTGTGTTTATAGCTAAGTCACCCTCACCAGTGACTAACATCCTTGCAGTACCTGTTTCGGGGATGTCTCCAGCTTTTTCGTTACCTGCCTTTGCTGTGCCTAACACTATGTCATTGTTCTCTTTTACATCTCCCTCAGTCATATTGCTAGATTCTAGTTTAGAGTCAGTTTGCAAGCAATCATCCTGGCTTACTTCGTTTTTTAAGTAAGCTATTAAACCATGCATGGTCACTTTCTTTTCCTGCTGTGCATCTTGTGAATTTTCCAATGTTTCCAAGCATTCCCTGTTTACTGGATCATCCTGTATCATCTGCATGTCATTCTGAGACTTAATGTCATGCATAAAACTGCTGCGAATGTGTGTCTCCTGATTTTCCCCAGGTAACACAGTAAAATTGTCTGTCAACTTCTCATGATTGTAAGATCCTCCTGGGACAAGTGTTGAAGCTGCCATGTCAGAGATGCTCTTGGCAATGTCTGGATCACTGTACTCACTTTTCTCCTGTTCATTTGGCTTAGGATCCTGGCACTGTTCAGTAGGAAGACTTACATCCTCTTCAGATGAAACTGGTTCTGCATTACAGTCTGTAATTAAGTTATTTCCCTCTGCGGTAGCAGCATCTTCTAAGTCCCTCTTCTGTGCATTGCCTATAGAGATAACAGCTACAGTGGGCTGTTGCTTACTGTCAGAATATGCAGGGAAGTTCTCAGCTGCTGCCCCATCAAATGAAGCCGGTCCTTGCTTCTTTATCTCTAAGCTCATTAGCGATTCAGGATCAACGCCACTAGCACACACGCCTTCCTTTCTTTCCATCTCACTCCTCTCTGGATGCTCAGTGGTTTTGTCTGGCTTGTGCAGATTTTCCAGGGCGCATTCAGCAGGTGTAGTGCCATCCAACCTAGGGACCACTTCTGAACAGCTACTGGGCTGCCTATTTTTCTCAGTGTCCTGGTGACTTGCTGGTGGCAGCTCTGCCACTGTGCTTTCTTGTTGCAGAGATTTGCCCTTGGCAGCTTTGCAGGAAGCCTCAGTAGCTAAAGACCACTCTTGCCCCTCTGCTTCTGAGGTGCCCTTGGGAGCTCCTTTGCTCGTCTTACTTGATTCTGAAAAGTTCTCAGCACTGCACCGTTCTGCTGTATCCTTGGCCCCTGGACTCTGCTTGAAGCCTGCATGGTTTTCAGACAAAAGTTGGGGTAATTCAGCATGCAGTGTGCTGTGGACAGTTTTTTTAAATATCTGGCTGATATGCTCCCTGAAGTCTGGGAGGCTGGAGCCAATGTCCAGAGAGCTGCAAGTCAGAGCCTCATGCTCCCTTCCAGAGTTCTCTGCAGACTGCTCAGAAATACTGATCTCTGCCCTGGTTATGTTATTATTCTCTTTTGAAAGCTCTTCTATTTTTTCTGAATTCCCAGGTTTCTCTAAGATCTTACCGTACTTGTCATTTACGCAGATATTGGTTGCAATTTCCTCATTACAGCCTTCTTGTTTACCAACAGATGAAAGGCTCAGCAGCTTCCCTTCTAGAGTAGGGAGAGCTAAAACAGACTCTGCTGAACTGTCACTTTGCTGTTCTTTGAAGTTTACCTCACTTTTTGTTTCTTTGGATTTAATTGCAGATACCTCTTCCTTTGGCTTCTCAGAATTGAATTGTGATAAGTTTCCAGTACTCTGCCCCACATTTAAAGTCTCTGGCGGGGCTAAACTTCTGTCTCCATCACCCTGAAAACTTTGGTCTGGAACATCGTTTTCATTCACACGCATACTCCCCACAAAGCTGTTTTCTGAATTTGCTGTTTTACCTGTCCTTACCCTGGGTGAAGGACCTAAGTGCACAGGCACCTGAGAACCTGCAGCAATCTGCAAATTAGAGTTACCTTCTAAGGCATTTTGGCATGCTACAAATTCCAGCTCATTATTTAGTAATTCCCCCTCAGTACCATTGTTCATATTGTTTCCAGGTTGCTGGCTAGGATGGCTGAGTGCAGAGGTCCGTGTCGAGAGGGCTGTAAAATTTACTTGACAATAACCAGGCTCCTCTGGTGTCTTTTGAATGCAGCTGGATTTATGTGACTTATCAGTGGGAATTACTTCCCCGTGTGCCTGTAATGGTGAAGGAGATCCTTGTGCCTCTGGACTTTTATCACTTTTCATGTTGCTTGTTTCTGCGACAGAAGCACTGTTCTCACAACTTATCTCCATGTTTCCATCTTTCCGGATGATTTCCAAATCAGCAGTCAGACCTTCAATCTTTTCCAAATTTTTTGCCATTAATGGCATTTTCCCTTGAGTTTCTGGAGGAGATATTTGAGGATCATTTTTCTCAGAATTATCAGAAGTATGTGCTATTTCTGTATCACTTGGCAAAGCCTGTGATATGTTAGTGGCACTTGCTGAATTCTGTGTCCCTGGAAGGGCGTTTATAGCAGCAGCATGGCTTTCACCAGTATTATCCTTTATCCTGCATACGCTGCCTGGCTGTTCATTCTTGTCAGATTCTTTAGAAAATGTATCGCTATGACATGCTGCTTCATGCTGACTAGCTGAGATCAAAGAATTATTATCCTGCTCGGGCTTGTTTGAGTTTTGCTTACTGCGGCAGTTTTCTTCTGCCTTGAGATCAGTTTCGTTTTGCTCGTTGCAATCTTGCAAATTAAGCATGGTCACATCAGAAGTATTTTGCCCATATTTACTGCTGCACATATCCTCTGACACCACAGCACCGCTTTTATCCTTGTCCTTTTCTTTTGCTGTGTCAGAGCCGCATTGGATTGGTGCTGTACCTAGCACAGAACGGTCTTTATTAAGGTTGTTTGAAATGTTTAGAGGTATTTCTGGTATGCTGCTGTGATTATTTAGGTCCAATGGCCGTTCAGGTTTTAGAGCCCCTTCTTTGTGTTCCTGATCATTTGCTCTTGTGACAGTTGTCAGACTGCTTTGCTGCTTCTGTTGTTCAAGTCCTGTATTTGAAATCCAGTCACTGTCACCAGCAACAGACACTGACTTCTCCATTTGCTCTGCTTGCGGAAGAGCAGTTGGAACATCTGCATTTTCCTGCAATTCTCTGACACTGCCCTCCAGGGTCTCTGAAGAGCTGCACGTGTCACTCTCAGAGGGACAGTTGTTTTCACTGACGGGGCTGTCACCCCCTTCCTCCACATTAACTTGCTGAGGAGTGAGTCCTGAAGTACCGACTACAGCTTGGGAGCCTTCTGAACAAGCCAACTGCATATTTCTGTGACTTTCTGCAGCCACTTGCTCCAGCTGAGCTTGCATCAGCACAGCTGATTTGCAGTCACTTTCTAGCGCCAAATCTTTGTCCTCCTTCACCGCAGTTTGGCGTTTCTCCTGTTGAATACACTCATTTTCTCTACCGTTCACGGCACTGCTTTGCGCAGCTGCAGCTGCAGCTGCAGGTCCTTGTTCTGGATCGCTGTGAGGAACTTCAGTGATGTGACCGTTCTGTTCTTTGGTTTCCAAAACCTGCGAGGCCTCCTCAGTTTGTACAGCCATGCGATCCATAGTCCCTGCCAACTCATTTAAGCGCTGGAGCTTGAGTTCCGATTTGGACATTTTTGCACTTTCTTCTGACTTGCTATAGCTCTCAGGCTTTTCTTGACTCTCGGTTTTGCATTCAGATTCCAACACAGTTTCTCTAGCAAAAGCCTTTTCCCAGGACTCATCCTGCTTACTCTGCTTAATATTATTGTTCTCAGAATGGAGGAGCGGTGAACTGTGTGCACTGGCTAAACAAACCTTTTCAGTCCCATTACAGCCTGGCTGGCCCAAAGTTTTGTCTTTTGCCTCAGTGTTAAAGCAATCAAAACTCAGTGGGCATTCCTCCCTTGGAAACTGTGGTGAAGCCACGAGCTTATTCTCCAGGTCGTCTGTGGCAGCTGTTTTCTCTTCCCTCATTTGCTGTTCAGGTTTACAACCAAGAGACTGTGAATTGTCTTCGGGCAATTTAAAGTTACTGTCTAAATACAGAGGCTTTCCCCCAGCTTCTTCCCCTAGGTCACCCGCTGAAGTCTTTTCACAAAGACTGAATTCTTTAGGATTGCATCCCGAGTGGGTATTCCCCATGTCCTGGTGGTGGCTACTAACACAGTTCAACAGTTGTCTTTCTGCCCCACTTGACCCCTCAGGTAATTCACTGGTTTCTGTCACTTGTGCCTCCTCTGTTCTGATTTCATTTTTTTCTTCTGTTACACCCGCCACGGTTTCTTTTTGATTCAGCTCTGTGGATCTGCTCAGAGAAGTACTTAATGCATATTCTTCCTGTAATATTCTTTTATCTACAAGGGAATTTTCCTTGGTGGAATTGATAATGCTTTCTGTTTCAGAAAGTGTGGTGCTTTTTCCAGACACATCATCAGCTTTTATAATTTCATTGCTACTGGCTTCATCTTTTGGGCTTTCAGTTGTGACAGCTGATTTTTGTTCTTCCTTTTGCTTAAACGATAAAGGCACACTGACATGCTCGGCACTAACAAGCTCATCCTCCTTTTGAAGCTCTCTTTGAAAAACGGGTTCAGTTTTTTCAGAGGCTGTTTTCACTGCTTCACTCCTCATTGGATCTTGAGAGTCATTTCCAGGCACACATTCCCTCGAAGGCTCTTCAGGCTTTGGTACCAGGAAGAGACTTGGAGGGTTAGAAGGCAAATCTGACATTAAAGTACAGGCTTCTGATTGCTCCTCTTTGCTTCCAGATAGAGCTAGATTTGCCTCATCCCCTTTAGCTGTTGTTACAGCCCCCATCTGTAGATTACAAACTTCACCGATCTCAGTGAAGCCCTGAGCATCCACAATTGCTCCAAATTTTTCACTGTCTGAGCCTCCTGTTGCTGGATAATTTAGGATTAAGGTTTCCTTTTTCATTAGCAGACCCTCTCCACCATCTGTGTTCCGTCTACCTTGCTGCATTACAGTCTGTGGCTGACCTACTTCCAAAACTCCTCGCTCCTGCTTGGCCTCCTGAGCAGTAAAATAATCTGCTTCTTTACCCTGGGGAAACATGCTGACATGTGGTTCCCTCATGCCACCCAGCTGTTCACTCTGCCAGAGTGATCCTGATTCACTCAAACTCATTTGTGCTACTCCTTGCGTTTCTGTAATTGCTGCAGGAGGGCTGGGCTCCAGGCTTGGGTTTCTGGGATCATTCTCACTGTTTTTCATAGAAGCAGCAGCAATATTGTCACATTTTGGGCCTCTGTCCACAGATGTGGCATGTGCTATTCCCTCTTCTTTGTCATTCAATGGACCTGGTGATGGCACTGCTTCATTGTAATTTGAGGTTGGTAACTTGTCATTGCTTCTTGTAAGATCCGCTGTGACATGTTCCTTGGCACGGTCTGCAAAAGTCGTTGAGATAGGCAGACTTCTCTCTCTTGCTTCTGCAGCCTGCGTTAAGATATCAGAGCCTGTTTGTCCTCCATGTTCTTGGAAGATACTGTTCTGTCCTGTCACCTCTGAAGACACCATGCTTGAATTTGGATTGGATAAATCTTCAGCCCTGTAGCTACTGATGCCTTCATTACTGATGCTGCCAACAATGGAAATGTTTATTTGTTTCATGTCAATAAAGAAGCAAAGAATATGAAGCAAACGAAGCAAAGAACAAAAACAATTTGTGCCATTGATATTTCAAAGCCATGCAGTACATGCATTGAGAAGCTGATAATCTGCTTTTAGGAGCTAAACCATCGGACACACATTACAGTGATATAAATGCTCATTAGTCTGGAAAATATGTCCCCAGTTTTACCTTACAGCCACCATGCTCATGGCATGCATTTTAACCATTCCAAAATCTGTCTCAAGTGTGGGGAGAGGGGACACACATCTAACAGACCAAGGGAGCAACATGGGAAAAAGTGGCAAAAATACTGAAAAAAACCATGAGTAGCTCAAGGAAAGGTTTTTAATTTCTGCTTCTATGAGACTACTTTGTGCATAGCTAAAGGCCATGCAATCCACAGTAACTGCTGTTGTATGGCTATACTTTTATTGAAGATTAAGAAGGGCCCATCTGTTGAATATTTTCTTCAACTAATCAGCGCAGTTGATTCTCACCAAAAGATCAAAGGTCTCGCCCTGCCGAAGGACATTGCCATACAATGACACACGCCCTATGAGGTCATTTTATTGCAGTGTTCGATTTCAGTGCATATAAGCTATAACCATTTGTATGATCTCTCTCCCCACCCAGCAAAGATAAGATAGAGTAAATGGAAGCAGAGACAATGTGGGTACACTAACTGCAGAGAAGGAAAGTTATTTTTAATATTTTTCACGTGCACTGTGTGGACCTCAGTTTCCGCACTTAGGTTCGTATGTGATGAAATAGGTTAACCTTATCCTCTCCTTCACCTCCCTGGGAAGCCTGGCCATATTTTCATTGCCTTAGGGAACATGGAGTGAAATATCAATTCAAAACTGAACATAGAATTGTACCTAGGAGCAAGGGGCGTCATTTACTTAACATCTCTCGCCCCTGCCTCCTCCCATCCAAAGCAAGATATACAGGCAAGACGTTGTCACATGCTCAGAGGTCAGTGTGACAGCATTGTGCTCTAGTTCCATAACTGCACAGAGAGAGGTCATTCATGGTGAGCCCATCACTGGAGTTTTGCCACAGCTTAGCAGTAACAGGCTACATTTCAGAAATTCAAAGTGCCCTACAGATTGGAGTTATAAAAGCTGCTTAAAACACCTTCTGTAAGGCCAAACATAGATTGGATTTTAAGTAATCTCCAGAAATCTGAGAAGCCTCTCTCCCCTTCTCTGCCCAAGTTTTACGCACAAAATACTTGACCGAAAAGTGAGTCAGTGACCAGCTCTCAGGTCCCTCCAGTTTAGGTCTGTGTTTAGCTGTCCCTTCACTAACCATTGAAGCAGCATCGAACACCCATGCCCTTGTGCTGTGCTACAGTGCACAAAATGCAATTCCAGGTGGGGTCAAAACCCCTCCTTATACTGAGGACTGCCCAATGCAACAACTAATTTCTTTATGAGAGGGCTGCATGTAAAACTGAATATAAGTCCACCTTAGATCCTAAAAACTTTCTTCAGAGTCACTGCAGTGGAAAATTAACTAGTCATTAAAGACCTATTGGAATTTGCCTATATTAAGGGTAAGCCTCAAATCCAAGGTAAAATATCTGTAATGTACAATTTAAGCCTCAAATCTAAGGTAAAATATCTGTAACATACAACTCATATATAGTTTATACACGTTTCAGCTATGCTTGGCATCAGTTTGAACATTCAATTTATAACACCAATACCTTTTATTTAAACTTCTAAAAATTGTTTTGCCCAAAGGAATTTTTCTTTTCCTAGCACACTGAAAACACCTATCCATATAAAACTTACTGACACTGGGAACAACAGAGACGGCAATGCAATATTTGGTATCTGCTGGATCACTGACAGCATGGGGCATGATGGGACATGAATAAACAACAAGAAGATGCCAGGAACCTTTCCCTAAGGAAGGAATAGACTTTACCATTTGACATTAATTTTGCACTCAGGGAAGAGCAGGAGCAGAAACTACAACACTGCATTGGGGAGGGGATGGAAAAATGGAAGTCGATTGCCATTCCAGCTTTTTGTTCATTTTGCAGGTTTATCTTCTTACTGATTAAATTGCTCATTAGCAGTTGTGTGCCCAGGGTTCTTCAACCTGGAAGCATGCTCCTGTCAGAGGTGTGGTGGTCAGGGGAAGAATAAACATGGGTGGAGGTTGGGGGGGAGAAGCCCTCTAACCTCTATGAAACTGAGCGTTGGAAAAAGTAGAAAACACCACCTACAGGTACTGTTTCTCCTTATCGCTTATCTTTAACCTGATTCTTTACTTATTGTTAATCCCACCTGCCAAGTGAATTGTGGAAAGCATGGTAATAAATCTGGGATCGAAACATTGATACTGTTCATCATACAGACCATACATCATTACATATTTATATCATACTTCATTATATATTTGCATTTTACAGATTCCGGCTGACTGAAATTTCTCTAAGAATACCTTTGCAGACATGACTTCTTTGTTACATTAGACTTCTATGTGCAGCTATCAAATATGAAACAGTTCCAAACATGTCTGAAGTGGTTAAATTTTCTTGAATACAATTGCTAAACCCATGAACTATCTACTGCCATGCTAGTAGCAACTTTGTAAACCTGTGACTTAGCAGGTTCAAGGGCAGATGACAGTCCCATGACCTATGTCCCTAGACGTAAAGCTATTCAGCATTACGAATCAACTAAAACAATTTTGCTGGTGTTTGATAATGCTGAAAACTTGTTCATTTTACTCAGGAGTAGATGAAGGAATTGGGACAACTTTGTAATTAATGTATGCTGAACAGAATCAAAATGACAATGCTGGCATATGCTGTGATAGCAACTTAAACTATCACTTTTAGAATGAAATAGTCCACATTCATCATCTGTGCTACTGCAGCTTGCTTCAATGTTTTATTCAGGACATAACATAGAATTGAACAGTTCGAGTTTTCAATCATAATAAGATACATCCAGACTGACCTCTTTGGATATCTCCATTTATGTTTCTCCTTCTGATGTAGGTAACAAGGAAAACTATATAGAGAACATATCCTACATATTCCTTTTCATTTTTTTGTAATCTTGCTTTTCTGTCTGCAAGACACTGCTGGGGTTAGGCAAACATCTGTGGGGAATGACTTAAGCACAGTTGATCCTGCAGGGCAGAAGGATGGACTAGATGACCTCTTAGGGTCACACCTAGTCCCATTATCTTCCACTCTTTTTAAGGGGAATACCACTACAGGGAAATGACACCACATGCTGAGGATAATTCCCCTGAGTAAAACCCAATCTACATGAAAATGTACTAGCAATCAATAATTACCTGCAGGGAGCATGTATTTTCAGACCACCCATTCAATGCGATCAACATAAAGCTATAACCCTAAAAGCTGTTTTGTTTTTTTAAATACAGGAAAACAAAATGTGTTCTCTTTTGTGGTTACTTGATCTCTTTTGTTTGTAATCTGAACTAGCTTGATATTATTAAGGGAAAGTTTCATTCATATTTAAAACAAAACATGCAGATGACAAAGCATGAAAGAACATTAGAGTTCCTTATAGTTTGTGTAGAACTTAAGGCAGAAAGAATAATTTTGCTAGGAATAATTGCTGCATGTAATGGATATGTTAAAAAAAAAGAAAATGCAGTCATACAAAGACCTAGGTGCACATATAACTTGAAATATCCAAGTGCCCCACCGCACTCAAGAGTGATCAAAGGGAACTTTTCCCTTGTCTTAGAAGTTAAGCACACAATTAAGGATTTGCAAGTTCAAGGCCCTAACATACTGACCATCTGAATGCCATCCTTCCAGTTACAACGTCAAATAACAATGAGTTAAATCTTTGTACGTCTCAAATATTTGTTTTTCATAAATAATAACTGAGAAATTGCTTGTTTGGAAGCACATTGCAAATTTACCGATTAATTTTTAATACCTGTAGTTAACCTCTTCCACCTTTAGAATATATTGTGGCAAGTTTGAATTATCCTGAAACAATTTAAGAGTACTGTCCAGTTACTAAGATGTTTATTAGGACGGCACTGCCTGGTTTGTGTTTAGGGTTTGAAGCTATAAAGGATGTTAAGAAATCGATGACTTATGGTGCATCTCCCATAAATACTTCCAGATTAAGAGCCATACCCAATCTACCAGCCCACTTGAAGTCACACCTTTCATTACTCTGTTTTGCCATCCACAGCAAAGGCAAGGGGACAGAAGATAAAACCAGCAGCAGCTAGAGCTCTGACATTTACTGGGGACGGGGGGAGGGATGGGGGGTAGAGATGCCCAAATATGTTAAGCCTACTTGATAAAAAAACAAGAAATGATGATCCAACAACAGAAAATCATAGATAATTCAAAATTTCCCTTTCTTATTCCTTTGCTTTTCTTCTAGAACATGCAGTAGTTGTTGAAAGGAAAGGCAGCCTTTCCAACCCAGTCACACTTGTGAGGGAAAAACATCAAGTGCTGAAGCCTATGAAACCCAGAGGTCACATACGGTTGCCATCCATACTGACATAACTTAGAGCTTGAGTGATTATATTCCCAGGAGCATAAGAGCCTGAAATCTGAGGATTAATTTAGAAAGCACTGAAAGGGACAAATGTACAGCCAGCTCTGCAACCATGGCACACGTATAGCTGCTTCTCAAATGTTTCTGTTCTGTTTCCCCTGACACATGAGAGATCAGCATCTACATTTTGAGTTTACGTATTTGGACACACTGTACTGGAGGACTTGAGTTAACTTAAAGAATCCTGCACTTTAATATGTCCCTAAGAGGTATTGGAAGTTAATTAGGAACATGGAAATAATTTCCACATTCCCTTTGAAAAAAAAAAGTCAGAGTTTTAGAGGCAGAGCAAGTCACTATTTGAACTCTTCAGTGTAAACAAAACACATGAGAAATCCATCATCGCTAAAGGGCTGCTAACAGCAGCCAGCTTCCCCCACCCTCCCTGTATATCTAAGCTTTCAGGAAAAAGTGAAGAAGGAATAATGATCTTCATGATCCTCCTGGGAACTGTCCTCCCCTTCTCCCCCCACCCCCAATCACTTTTCACCTCCTTGTTCCATACACAGAATAAAATGCAGGGCCTGCAATATTTTAAGTATGACCAAACTAAATTATTCTAACATTAAAAGAATAAGCTGTACTACTGCTGCAA
Organism: Haliaeetus albicilla; assembly: GCF_947461875.1. Lineage (NCBI taxonomy): Eukaryota > Metazoa > Chordata > Aves > Accipitriformes > Accipitridae > Haliaeetus > Haliaeetus albicilla. Next base: position 36,380,400 of record NC_091493.1, on the reverse strand, counting down.
CAGGCAAACACGGCCAGATCTTCAGTTCCAGATCCACAACCGGCGCCTGGTCTCCATCCGAGATATCCGGAGAGTCAGCAGGAAGCATGGCACTGAACAGACAGTCCCACAGGATGGGTGGCAGCTTCAGCTTGTCATTCTGCGGTGGCTCTGTGTGTCCCACAGGATCTGTGTGCAGCACTCCAGGTGGGAGAGCAGCCAAATTCATCCATGAAGAGTGCTTATTCCCCTGAACTACTTCTGGGTGTGTACCTTTTAAATTGCTCTATCTGTTTCTTCCTAAACCTGCTGGAAAAAAAGCCTCTATGGGGTAGAGCTGTCCAGCTAAGGATTCCCCAGGCATTTTCCTCTGTGTGTGCACCAGGAGAAAGGCATGGTTACATCTCACATAGACACCAATGCAAAGCCTGAGGCTTCCTAACTATTCTAGTTCTTTGACATTTTTATTTCACATGGCAAGTTTACAGATTAATTGCTGACAGTGTTACTTTTCAGCATACAGGACTAGTGAGAAACAGGTAAAAAAATTGGACTGAAACAGTATTTTAAGATAAGAATCACAGATGTTTTGAATTCTAAACCATAAGAATTTAAAAGTGACTGAAACAATTTCTGAGAATTTGTGGAGGATGGAAGAAAGCCACCCAGAAGACAGGAAAAAAGCAAACATGGTAGTTTTCCACACAGAGATACTCCATCTGAAGATGGCAGGTCATACACTCTTAAGACTGTAAGAGTTCACTTCAGGGTGGAAAAGAGGCGTTCAAAGTAGCATACGGGAGCGAGTTAAAAATAAACAGCCTGGAATCTGAAACTTCAAAGATTTTCCGTTTATTGTCTTCACTTCTATTTTGGCAGGATATAACTGAGAAGCCACCCAAAACACGCATGTGCCAGCAGTTTCAGGAGTAAGGCTAAATAAAAAGTAATTGCCTGAGCTCCTGCCCATCTAATAAGTTTCCTGAAACAAGAACCTTATGAATCCCTTCAAGCTGACTCATCCATGTAATGTTCATCTCACAAAAGTCATAATTTTGCATGCTGAAGTGTAAAGCTGTTTTAGCCAGCTAGGATATAAGTCTAAGTATTCTTGGTACTCACATTTTGAAAAGGAACCCCTAAAGAACTGCAGCTATGCGATTTTTGAGCAATGCATTTTAAAAAACGCAAATTGGTCACAGAACAGTATAAAATGACTATGTTAATATTATTTAAAAAAAAAAGCAAGACTGCACTTGCTTCAGCCAAACCACAAATATTCAAAACTCAAGATAAGAGACCCCACCCCGCAGTCTCCATTACTACCGCTGGCCCATTCTAACACCAGTTTGGACAGCTTAAGGTGCTGGGTGGGTGACAGGATAGCCTTGTGTTAATTAGCTGTACTCAGTCCATTGTTTCAAACCACATCACTGTGTAACTACTTGCTTCTTCAGTTAACACAGTCTTCCAAAAGGCCACATGCAAGAATTGCTGATGCTAATGTAAACCATCACACACCGCACCTCAGTTCCAGTGTTTGTTATTTTTCCATTCATGCTTAATACTTCTATACCTGCTTATAGCTGGAGCCTGAACTTGTGCCTCCACTAAAATCCAGATAGACACAGAGAAAATTATCTGGCCCACTTGCTTGTTGGATGACTTCTGGCTTCAGATCAGACTCTATTAACCAGTTATCTCTACAATCACTACAATACAAAGGAGAGAGAGGTACTCGCTACTTTGAGATTAAAAAATAAGTATTTTGAAAAGCTGCTGTTCTGAGTCCTACAGTATGCTAAAGCATCGTTATGAAGAACGGCAGGTTTTGAAAAAGAATAGCATGGATACAATAATTTGAGGGTTAAATTCTGCTACACCAAAGCCACCGAACAAACGAAAGAACAGAACTTGCTTTTAAGTTTTGCAACATGTTTCATAGATTTCTGCATTCTCAAAGGAGACTCCACCAGTAAGACAGGCCATTCCTTGTGTTAAAAGCCATGGTGAGGTCTTCAGCCAAGACCTTGTAGCTTTGTTTCCCACAGAGGCCATTTTCAATGGCAGAACAGCCCAACCTTGCCCACAGGATGAAGACACAAAGGTCCACCCATATGAAGACGTGAGACTGAAGGGAAATTCTATGAGTCTCAGGTCAAATATTCAGGTGATGAGGCTCTCAGAAGTTTACCGTGTCCTTCCAGTACCAACAGTGATACAGATCTGTCTGTGGTCTGCATTAAATGGTTTCCTATATCTGAGTGACTAGAGAAACTTGAAGCTGACAATTTCTTCTTCACACCACCAAAAACCCCCCAAAATTTTCATCCCTCTTCTTTCTTAGCTGTGCCTGCACACACATTTCATCAAGAACGGTTTTCACCAGATGATTGGGTGAGAGTGGGAAAATCCTGCTGCGTGGATGAATACAGCTTCATTCCTGGCTTCTCGATATGATTTTGCCACCTACTATTTTTTTCTTGGAGAGAAGCAGAGGAAGATACTGCTGACCAGGGTAAAACAAAATGCCCTCCCCAAAATCCCCGTCCTTGTTTTTATACATTTTGAACTTTAAAAATGAACCAAACATCACAGAAGTGATGGAGAGCTACTTTCTCAGGGCTCTTAGGTGGGGCCTTACTGATTTCATGTACCTGAGTTCCTCACATTTCCACAAATGAATGGAGCAAGAGTGTCAGAAAGTTTAAGTCTCTGCATACTTCTTGCTGCTCTCTGGCAACATCTAAGAATCTCTTACTCTTTAGTAGACTACACCATGCATATTCTATACCCATTTTGCAGGTGCAGAAAATTAAATTCAGAGACATTAGTTGCTTTGAGAAGGTTCACTCCTGGGAGTTAGTGTTAGGTCAGGGAGTTGAAAGCACATTTTCCATTTTGAGTGTTTCGCAGTGGTATTGCCCCTACCAGTTTCCTGGTAGCTAGTTACAAGGGTCTTTACAGCAGCAACTGGAGAAAGTTGTGTATATCTCTTCCTTAAAATGTGGACAAGAAAGTAATTGTACAGATATGCTTTCTGAGAAACAAGAAGAAAACACAAAATTTAAGCCCTCTGAGGTGAGTTCTGCTGCTGCTTCATTCACAGGATAGAGGCAGTACATGAGGCAGGTCTTAGCAGTTGGCACAAACACCGTATTAGGTGGGTGCTGGTACAAATGCTGTCAATCAGAGGGTGTAGGGGTGTTGCAGTTCTAAGTACACAGTCTAATACCTGTCATTTTGCAGTTTCACAAGCAACTCTAATTTGCAGGAATGTTAGTCACGATAGGCCTACTATAAAATTCAGCAGTTAGTAATACTCGTAATTTCCTCTCTAACTTTTTCCCCCTTCCCATAATATAACCTCCATACTGGTAAGAATAGCAGAAAATGACTATTTTACTGTCCCAAATCAGAATGCATCATGTTTTAAGTAGCTTACAAGACATTTGTATTTTCTTCAGCTAGGACAGCATGGTTACTCACCATTACATACATACAATAGAGTGATTATGCACAATACTGTCAAAAGAAACTAGAAGCTAGAGGATACATGTAGTATTTGTTAACCGAAATAACAAAAGAACAAAATATGCATCTAAAATTCTCACCCTGTCCAAGTTTACATCACAACTCCAAACTCAATTTTTTCTAACTGGTGTGAATGATATGTATGGTTTTCCTCATTTTGCATGAAATGGAGAGACACTTTCAAAGACATAAGGAACTCATCCAAGGAAGAGCTGTTTCATGTATAGACCTGGTGCTAGATAGTAAAGTGATGCCACGTTACCAAAGAAATAGTCATACATCTCCAGGAAAGAAGTGCAACCTTTCATCACTTTAAACTTCAAGTCTACATACCTTTATCATCATAAATTGACTTTGCAGTCAGTCTTGCTCAGACTTTATTATTTTCTGTAGATAATTAAGATGTGCTAGTGGCAGTCAGAAGAAATAGAATTAATAGTAAATATCCTCCTGTGTGTGTACTGAAGTACGACAAGCTACTGAACTGTAAGAGCTCCATAGCACAGCCAAAGTGTCCCTTCCAGAAAGTAAGCTGCTTTTTCTTGGTAAGTCTTTTTAGATTATGTCATGTCTCTAAGTTTCCCTGAAATGTCCCTGATGCGGCCAGTTATGATCTTACTTGAAATCTGTATTTGGACTTAAACTGCCACAAACTGTTGCACAGTATCAATCATTTTAGAATAGAATAGAATAGAATAGAATAGAATAGGATATTGGAAGGGACCTACCATGATCCACCTGCCTGACCACTTCAGGGCTGACCAAAAGTTAAAGCATGTTATTGAGGGCATTGTCCAGATGCCTCTTAAACACTGACAGGCTTGGGGCATCGACCACCTCTCTAGGAAGCCTGTTGCAGTGTTTGACCACCCTCTCGGTAAAGAAATGCTTAACCTTCATAATTTCTTATAAAAAAAGGGAGAAGAAGAGTTTACTGCCCAGGAGAGCATTAACTTAACAGCATTTGAAATATTTTACTTGACTACGTTTGTTCTTGTTTTTAATTTCTCAAGTTTACATCTTTCAAAGACAGTGGCAATCAGAAATGGTAGCCAGGGTTGGTGGAAACAGAAAAAGGCCCAAATCACACACATTCTACTTGAAAAGGATGCAGCAAATCTTTCTGCAGTGAATTCTCCAATCTTAAAGAAAATTCATGAAAACACTTAAAAAGGTGCCCACAGCCTAAAAATCCTACATATTTATCAGCAAGTTACTGTTACTCCTTCGAAGCTGTATTTATCATTCTATCCCAGATAACACTGATGATCTGGAAAGTGTTCAGCCCTATGTTAAAACCATGCTGGTATTAGATAATTTCTTTGTTGCAGCAGATGAAAACCCTAGTAGCATGGGAAAATTCAAGTATTCAAGTAAAAAATGCTTCAGACAAAGTACTGCCTTTGGGATATTTAATAAAATCCAGATTATGTTACCTTCTGCCATCCTTAATAGCACTGAAGAATACCTTAACTCTGAAAGTAGTCCTATTTATTAAGTCAGGTGAATTTTAAGACATTTAGAAGAGTGCAATACTAATAAATATTACCTTGGTTGGTACTTTCTAGTAGGATTGTTATAGAGAGCTGAGCATGGCATTTTGCAATTGTTTACAATTACAGCTTACTTCACAATCATATATGACTACAAAAGACTCTTCAATGTTTCTCTGTCTCAGATGGGAGTTTATTAGTATGAGCAAAAAGCATAGGAAGTTTAGGTCAAGGGTTACTACAACAGCTGGAGTCTTGTTTATAGTTACGCAGTAAGGCGAGAAAGTTAGTTTGGTAAACAGTAAGTAGTCTTGTTTTGTCAGGTTATTTTGAAGACTGCATGATCATCATCCATCAGGATGATAGATTTTTAAAATCAGTTACACAAGAAAAGAAATTTAACAAACAGCCCCCAACTACCAGCAGCAGCAGGGCTTCAAATCTATTCACAGGAAGAAACTTCATTTCTTACCTTGTAGGTCCTGGAATTGATGGGGATATGCTCTCAGACAGTTGCACAGCAGCAGGAAGAAGATCTGAGATGTCCTGACCTCCAGATCCTTCTACGCTGTTTTCCTGAGGGCTCCTTTTTAAACTGTGCCCATTACCAGGAGGTTGGCCTAATTCTGAATCTTGTGGAGCACTCTAGAATGAAAACAGAACAATTTAAATAGCTACTGCTATTTTGGAGAATACATAAGCTTAAGGAATTCTGTTTTGCCCACTGACAGACAACTTCTGTGGTAGATTTCACTACTTTGATGGAACTTGCAGGTTCCAAAGCCAAGCCATTTTTTTTCTTAACGACAGAAAAACAGAAGGAAGTGGTTGAGCCAAAAATAAATACTAGGAAAAGAAGAGGGAGAGAAGAATGCAACAATTGTTCTAAAGCAGCAAGGGCCTTTACTGACCCAAGGAGGGTATCATCTTCTCTTTTTCCAAGCCTGGCAAATGCTTCCTTGCTAAGCAAGTTTAAAATGAGAAAGGATGGAAACAGGCTATAAACTTTGACGCTCATAATATTAGCAGTATCTTTGGAGTCAAGTTAGAGATAAAGCCAATGTCAGTCAAGACCCAGCACTTGAATCCAAGTCCAGATTCTTTCCCTCCCACTTCAACAAAGCTCAGAATGCCTCTGAACTGAAATGGAGGGGCCGGATTCTTCACCATGCTGCCTTTCTATAATATTAGATACAGGAAATGCTGCAGTTTCTGTAGTAATAGCTATAGAAATGCTATTCCACAAATGTGGTAATGCTGTATCACCTCTTCTCAAAGGTAAATATTTACCCTGCATCTTCATCCATGGAGACATGCCTTTACATGAGTGGGTTTTTTTGTTCTGTTTTGTTTCTATTGCAAACTGTTGGTTTTGCTCCAGGGAGAAAGAGAGTCTTGTGCAAGTGCCAGGGCTGTCACCTGTGGTGTGCCTGCAAATCCCTGGGGTTCTACAACGCCCATATGGGGCTGCTTACAACAGGTAGTGGTACCTTCCTGCTGAATTTTTTTGGCAGAATTATCTTTAGAAGGCAAAGAAGAGCTGGTAAAAGCTGCTTTGAACTGTAGCTGAAGATATTCCTCAAGTACAGCAAGAGAACTGGAGAGAAACAATTAAGCGTAAAGCAAAAATGACATCTAAATGAAGAAGCTCCATTTCAAATCCTTTGGCACATCAAGCAATAGTGAAAGAGATGAAAAACTGCTTCATCAAGTCACCCTCAATATACAGTCACTGTTGTTTTAAGTCTTAATTGTAATTGTAAAAAGCCTAAGGCACACAACATAAAGACACAAGCATATGTACTGACGACAGGAGAACTGCTTCAGAATAATGTCATAGATGAAAAGCACAGTACACGATTCCAGCTAATCTCTTGGGTTTTTACACTCTCAATTTTTAGGTTTATTTTGTTGTAGAAGTAGTCAATAAATTGCAGATAGCTAGTGTTTGCAAAATTACACTTCTCTGTGTGAACATGGTGTGCTCTCTCACAACCAAAGGCTTCTTGTGATCAGAGCCAGGAATGAGAGACACCCAGTGGACAAGAAAAGCCTATGTAATGAGCAATTGAAAAGGTCAGGGCATACTAAAAATATAAAGAGACTTCCTTTAGACTTAAGGCAAATTTGATTAACTTTCATATCCTCGGCCTTTCCCTGGAGGAACGCCTTCACTACAGCTTTGTTTGCAGAAGTCTCCTTTATCACACTGCTTTCCGCTGGGATAGACCAAGGGCTCTTGGTTTCATGATTATTAAGCACTTACCCAGCATGTGCTGACATCTGGCATTTAGAATATTTATCTAAGTATATATGTTGGCCCCAAAACCACAGTATATGGCAAAAATATACTAGAACATCAAGATTTATACAAGGAAATTTGTTTCTTCCAGCCAGAAAAAAAACCCATAAAAATAGAGTTTAGTTAGCTTACAGGGCTCTGTTTTGTTTTTTGTCCTATGTTTTGGGCAGCCTTGCTTTTGTTTGCAAGAGAAAGTTTGCATGGAGAATTTATTTCAGCATGCATACATGTGTGCAGAGAGAAAGAACTATGAAAAAATGCGTTATTAAATCAATTATCAATCAGGAAAAAAACAAACAACCGAAACTGTGACTTCCTGGGCCATATGTGATCGTGCTGGAGCACATCCATGGCCCAGTCACCACTCACAGACCACCACTATACCCACACCCCAGAGCCTACCCCACTTGCCAGTTAGCGTTTAGAAAACGCAGCAAGCCAAGGTGGGGGTATTTACGTCTTGGCAGAAGAGGAACTCCTTCAACTAGATGGGCCCAACCCCACAGAGAGTCAGTCTTCAGAGCGTGCACCACGTCTTACTGCAAGTGCTACAGCTGGGTCAGCCTGGGAGGTGGGCCACAAATGAATGCATCACAGTAGGAGCCAAATGAAGAATAATTTTCAGGCCACTTGCAGACAAAAATGACCTCCTTTCCTTTCCCAGCAGGGCAGGGAGGGTAGGGAGAACCACACGAAGAACCCCAAGAAATTAGGCCAATTTACAAATTTGTCCAGATGCCTCCAGCAGTTGGCAAGAGCAGTGAGAACTAATTCTTTATTTTTCCTCCTTTCTACTACCACCATCTCAAATTTTCTTCAGCTGATTTGGGTGCTAGGTAGGAGGAATACCTCACAGCTCTCTTCAGAAGATGAAGAGCTGCATGTTTTGTCTCTTCTTCTAAAGCCTCTGTCATCTTCCATGGCAGAAAGGTACACAGCAAAGAATTAAGTCATTAACCTACTGCACTCTTTAGTACCCACACATTGCTTCTAATTAATCTCTCTTTCACAAGATCAGCCACTTAATGCAAGGGGCTCCTTTAGGTTACAATCCTCTGTTCTACTGACCTGCAGTCATCCCACTTTTGGAGCCACAGCATAATAGGAATGCCTCTTGCACACAAATCTCTAAAGCAAAACGCCGTTCTGTGCAGAGAACCAGTATCCTTTGGATTGCCATCCAGAGCCACGAATCCCAGCTATCCCTAAGCTACTGTCATTAGCCACAGAAAAAACTGACTGTTGTTCTTCCAGTTCCGAACATGACCAAATTTAACATACATTAAAACAATGTTTGCAACATAGATCCTGTTGGATCAGAGAGGATTTTGAATTGTTGACACTCTTTTCTTTCTTTCTTTCCAGGCTGTCAGGTGTTTGAATGATCAAAAAGCAAGTTGCCCTCTTACCTAGTAAGGCAAAACCACACATGGCCAGGAAAGTATATTCTCAAAAGAAGCTCAAAGGAGGATTTTAACAATAATCTAAAATAAAACTTCATGTAGCTATTTAAATGTAAAAGGAACTACTAATATTCCAAGATATAGGAGAGCTTTATATATTGGTCTTCTACATTTAATGTATTAATTTAATCATCACAAAAGAACATGCTCTGTGAATCTATGCCAGCCAGCAGAAAAACATAATTCAATTTCTCTATCAAGTTTTTCAAATTTAAGCTAGTTATGCAAATCAGGTGCTGAACTAGCTTTGCAGAGCATGCTTTTTTATTTTTAATTAACATCTGTGAAAACAATTAGAAAGTCTATGTTTTGTTCACAAGTATCATCAGAAAGGTGCTGTTAAATAAATTACTTCTGAAGTTTCAACACATACAGCCGCTGAAGTGATTTACTACAGAAGCTTGCAGCTAAATTTGCTCTATATTTGTTTCAAATGTAGCACACTTCTTTTTGAAAAGGACTCTGAGATTAGAAAAAGTTACTTAATTGAAAGACTTGAAAAAATAATATTAAAAATCAGAATACACAGGTACTCAGCAGTTTTTTTCTGTAAGTCTACGATAATTAAAAAAACCCAACCACAAACAAAACAAGTTTGTCACAGAGAGTATACAAACAACAGAAGGAAAACTAAACAGCCTATACTTTTTTCCTTTAAGCCAGCATACTATTTAAATGAATAAAAATGATTCTCCTGAAATATGCAATGTAATTTGCATTAAAACTTTCCACAAGCACTGGACTCTGCAAGAACACTAAATAAATCTACAGGATCACTTTTTTTTCCTGATGACTTTGAACAGGAGCTTAAAAGTTTAAAAAAAAAAAAAAAAAAAAAAAAGAACTCCATTAACACTGTAGCCAAAAGGATTATGTGCACGGCTGTACTCTGGCTAAAGTTATCATACCAGAAAGAAATTCCTTTAATGCTACATGGGAGCCTGTTCACAGCTCAGCTCCCAAAACACTGACTCTCCCGTCCTGGTTTGCAACAGCATTAGGCACTGCCACAGCCTTGTGTCACAGCGATTCAAGAAGCCTCATGTTTCTCAACAAGCCACCAGGCTCCTGATCACAAAGCACAAAACAGGTCTGGTTTTAAAACCTGGCATTCACACTAAAACCCCTCCAAATAAGTGAACTTCTTTTGATTCCCCTTTCTCCTTTCTCTCAATAAAAGTTGCTTCCTTTTACATCTGCCCTCTGCAACATTCCTCCATTAAACACACATCCTTTTATAGCAGTTGCTGGAACATGCCATAGCTCTGACTAGCTGAAAGTAATCTTTGAAGAGTTACATTAAGTTTCCATTCCCACTAATTCCCTCTGGTTATTGGAGAGGAAGCTGGAACAAGCCTTTACAAGTCTCAATCAATAAACCAGAACTTACCTTTTATTTTTCTCCATGTCTTCCATTACAAGTTGGGGTTTTTTTTTAATAGGGTTTTTTAAAGTCTGCCTGCTAGAAATGTTGGTTCGTGCAGTCCCAGCCACCACCTCCTCTGCGGGAACGGGAGCAGGCAGCGGCAGCGCAGGTGAACGCCGGGACGCAGAGCAAAGGTCGGCCCTGCAGCACCCGGGCTCCGGTTTCAGGATCAACCGCCACGCTGACCACATCGGGAGGACGGACACACGGTCCTTGTCAGGGACAGCGGGCCACACGCATCCTCAGCCACACGCCTCGCACACGTGTGGCCGGGCAGGCTAGCATCAAGCAGAAAAGCGTGCACATGGCGCTCTTTGGAAAGGGTTCGCTGCAAAGCTTTGCAGCGATTGCTCATTTCACTGCACGACTGGCTGCAGAAAAAGGGAGTGAAAAGTTGTTCATCCACAGCCTTAATCAATAGGCTTTTCCTCATTATTTTTATTGTACTTCAGCACTAAGTCCATTCCTTGAAAACTGAGATGCCAGAAAATGGCTTGCTGCAATTCTTAAAACAAATTAACAGCTCCTGAATGAGTCTGCTAATACCCTGATACCTACTAGAAATCAATACAAATGAAATATGAATAACCCAGTCTATGTCAGGAAAGTGGATAGAAGAACAGTTTTAAAGCTTTTTCTAAAAAAAGAATTGCACAGGTCATATGGTTGGGAAATCATATTTTTAAAATGGCTGTTGCAATTTTTTGAGACAGAGCCGGTTTTAGGAGCTACTTTTTTTCTCTTCTGGGCTTTTTTTTTTCTTGCTGTTCTGCAGGTACAGTAAGTGAGTACTAAATTAGATTTTTCAGTCTTTATATCCTTGGAGAATCATTGTTTCTCCATTGTTTGGAGAAATGGTACCAAAATAGATAAAAATTACACAGTGAGTGGATACTGTTTTAACAACCAGAACTTTTCAATCAAATCAGCAAACACTGGTCAGCAAAACTACTGATCACAGGAAAGTAACAAATTGCTACCTGACATATTGGGTCAAGCTTGAACTCATATGACAGTCAATCTGAAGAATTACAATAAACGAGGGAGCTAAATTTTAATAAACAACTTGTGCAGCAATCTGCATTATTCAGTGCCTGTCCCTTATTAAGAGTGGCTGGAGTACAGCAGTTTAGAGAAGGGGATGACCATCATGACCATTTCTTGGTTTTTTGCCCAAACATCATGACCATTTAATTAGTTGGATGTAATTATGACATGAGCAGATGCGAAATGCAGACTCTTTCCTCAAGGGAGATTCCAAATAGAATTTTGCAATTACAGTAGATTTTTTTTAATCAGTAATGGTGTAATTTGCTATTGCTTCTGGCTTGGTTTATTTGTCTCTCACAGGAGTAGAATTTTAAGTTCATGTCTTTTCTAATTAAAATCCTCAAAGGGACATGAATGCAAAAATTGGCATTTTGTGGAAGTCTCGTTTAATCTGCTTCTTACAAATACAAGAAGCAAAGCAAAGTGTGATATGGTAACAACGGTATTTGAAAAATTCTGGTTACAACATTCTATTGTAAGTACCTACGACCTTTTCTTAGAGAAAAAGGGTTACTTTGCCTCCTGAGAAATACCTACTGAAATGACTCTGGCTGTGAATGTAAAAATAAACACCGATGTGTGTGAGGGTGTGTGCGTGTGTGTGTGTGTGTGGTGTATTTATATATAGTCACCATCTTATCCTTGGTTTAGCATTCTTCACAGAACACACAACTTCCTCTTGGCTGCAGCAAGAGCAATTCAAACCTTCAGGCTTCACTGTTCGTGTTTATGACCCTTCCAATCCACTGAGGGCACTAAACTGTTTATCTTCGGATCCTTGTAATGTCAACATAACTGTCTTCTCAACAACTTGCTGCTATGTTTGAGCCTTAGTCTGTTTGAACGTACGTAGCACAAGTCTGCACTGGGCTAAATGAAGCATAGCTATATAACTGGCTTCATGGTTCTTGTCAACCTAATCTTTCCATCTGTTTATGTGATCTATATTCAGTAAGCAAAGGAAAATTCATAGTTATCCTTGTAACTCCACTAGTCTTGCTGCAGCTTCTTATTTTCCTTTGTCCCTTCCTGACAGTTGGATGAAGGCCTGATGAGTACATACATTATTTTCTTAAGGATGGCAGGTGTATGAGATATAGCAGGAGACAAAGAGAATACAGTTGATGACCTTGGGAAAAAAATCTTCATCACATAACTTGCAATTTTTAGTCAATATAATTTTAGCTAAAGTAGCTTTCTGATGAGTGGTTCTTAACAGTCTAACGACAAAACACTTGAGAAGATGCTGTTAGAGTCAATGACAGTCTATTGGGAAAATCATCTCCAAGTTGAGTTCTAACTCTGTTGTACCTTGTAATTTCTAACTACCCATAGCTGTGGAAAATGTAGGTCCAACATTTTCACACTATTTCTAAATGGAGAAATGCAGTAAATAATTATAGAGGTTCTTTATAAATATAAAATATTTTTCCTTTTCATCTGTATGCATAAATGTACATTTCCCATTAGCAATGGGGGTGGCTTTACAGATGCAAAGGAAGCTTTAACCATTAATTCAGAAGACAAGGAATAGTCTTCCAACTTCCTTTTCACTATGCTTTCAAATTAAGAACCCCTTCACAACTTTGAATCTTTATTCTTCTTTCATCCCCCCTCCTTCATTCACAGGGAAGATGAGAACAACTATAATAATCATTCTACAGTGAGAAGTGTCCCAGAATTTGCTGCATTTGCATAAATGGACGTATAATTCTCTGAAAACAGACAATGTTCTTTTTGTGTAAACTCAGACAAATACTTGGCATTATTCACCGTAGAATATTGGACCAGTAGTAATTATGATTGGAAGTAAGCATTAATGAATATGGTGACTGGAGGTATGCTAGAACTACGTAAGCATCAGTAATGGGCATGCTGGCCTGTAGCCAACTGCCATCAACACCCTGTTGTGGGCAAATGTTGACTTGAAAGGATGTGGAACAGTTCTGCTGTCCTGTGCGCTCCTGACATGCAATGGATGAAATGGAAGGAAAAATGAAAGAAAATAATAATTTAGTGAGTAAAATTGGTGAATCACGGTGGATACAACAAACCCAAAGAAAAGCCTGTGTAGAGTAACAGCGGACCTCATTAAAATGCTATAGGCAAAATTATTATGCAGAAAATTGGCAATTCATTTTTGTTTCCAACTGAATATAAACAATGGAATGTATACAGATGTTATTGCACTATTCAAAAAGTATGTAAACACACAGTATGAGCACCAGAGCTCAGAGGAATTTGCCCACTTATCATCTGTGGGAATGGAGACTGAAGGCTGGGAAGCTGCTAATGTTCCCAGTGCATTCTCTGCTGATCCCCATAATACTGGGATCTGAAAGAAGAACCATGCCAATTAACTCGATCCATCATTTCATCCATCATTTCACATAGGCATAAGAAAGCTGAAATATGGGGAAAGTAATAATGCAGAATATTAACTGCAGAATATGCAGCAGTCAGATTCGTTCATAACAATTACATGGAGAAATCCTAGCACAAACACAGCATGACACTTCAGACAAGCAAATAGACTCTTCAGAAGTTATGGCCCTCTCTGGCAAGTACACGTGTTGCCTATCTTACACATTTCACAGTGGAAAACAAACAAGAACAGAAAAGATAACCACACACTAAGGTATATGTTTAAAGAGAAATGGACAATAGTGTAGATGTGGAATAACCAGCTTTGTTTGGCTTTTTACTTATTCAGAAAACAAAGAAGAAAGGATAAAGCAAAATATATAGAAATAACTTATGTGTAACTGACTTCTTTGAAATTTCCTCTTCAACTGTGGGGCAAAATATGCGCTGCTAGAATTTGAATTCAGCAGCAGTTTTCACCTTCAAAAAGCTTTACAATTACTTAGTAACTTTGACTTTTCTGTAATCACAAGAAAGGCTGTGAAAGATGACAGCCCTCCTCTTCAGAAATCTGAGTGGCAAGAATTAAAAACCCAAGTTAAAATTATTACGTATTAGAAAATCCAGCCTATTCAAGCTTTAGAAAATTTTGTGCTCATGTTTCCAATGATAGAGAACTCCTTCTGGTTTTTACATCCTCCACCCACCCCTTTAAAATGAAAGCAAAGATATCCTGGTAATAGCATAATTCTGGTAGATGGGAGACCATGATAAAAAACAGTCATGAAAATCAATAATAATCCTGTAATGTACAGTCAGTTTGGGAGCTGGTCTCTGAGTTAATTGCACAAACCCCTGGAGCAGCATGGACAAGGTTGGGCTGCAGAGCTGGTACACCAGGCTCACGCTTCTTCACACAGACCATGGGCCTCACACTGTCAAACTTTTTAGATAGCAGATTTGTTGATCCTAGTCAGCTTTGTTTTGTTTGTATGTGTGGCTTTATTAGCTGGCATCTGAGCCTGAATTATCAAGAGGTCTGCAGCTGAGGAAGAGCACAGATATATCAGTCTCTATGAAGCTATGAGCCTTTCCTTTTTATTACAGCCATGTAGATGATTTTTGAACATTTGGCTGTCCAGAAAAGTCAGGGAAAAGCCTGAGGACAGACCTTGCCATTCCTCTACACCACCCAGTGCATTTGGATGGATGAAGAAATATGTGTCTGATGGGCGGCACAATGGCTGAGACCTTCTACAGTTCCATAAACTGTAGTACATTTCATAGCTTCCCATTAAAGAATACCTCCTTTACTTCCCCTGTATTTTCCCCTCTAAAGGCTGGATCTCAAGGGTCAAACTGGGTCAAAATATCTGTTCTTCTAGATTGTTGCTTTTTCAATTTAAACACATTTCTTTTCATGTGGAGTTTTGCTTTTCAAGGAAAATACATTTTAAAAATAGCTTATATTTAATTCAGCATAAGCTCAACAAGCTGTGTCACTGACAGAGACCCTTGTTTGGAAGAAAGCTTTGCCAGTCTAATAGGGCAGGGCAGAAACCTAAAATCTCTCAGCAGTTTGGACTTCGTGTGCTATTACAGCAAAACAGAACACAGTTACTATATGTAAAATCACTTTGTTAAATATACTGCTGGCCCCAGCTTTGTTTTATCCAAGCATTATCTTTGCTTATTTCTACTAAATTTAGATTGTATTTTCCTCAGAGGCTGGTCTTTACAAGACAGATTGGATATTTACTTTTTCTCTAAGTGCCTACTACATTCTTCATAGTAGCGCATTTATTCCACAGATCTTCCCTTATATTAAATGAGATCTAAACTTAGCACAGGCTCTCCTGTCTTTAATGCAAACCGTGTGTATGGTTTCCAAGTGACTCAGCTGAGAGCTAGAGCTGGGCAATGGTGCCCTCTGATAAATACATAAACAAAACCAACAACACATGTCAATTGGTACTGAGTACAAGAACAACACCCATGGAGCTATTTTAATTGCGTTAGAGTTAGAAGGAAAGCCAGCATGCAAAGGGGGTCAAATACAGGCTGTTTCTTTAAAGCATAGATTGCTACCAAAGAAAAAAGTTAAAAGAAACCAGATTTTTTTTACAACTTGCTGAAAACTTAAATGTAGCTGCCTTGCAAATTTGCTGTCGTGTCAAAAAAAACAAAAGCCAGAAGCAGATGCATAAGCAAAAGCATAGCCAAGCCTGATGCTAACATTTTGAAATGCAAACCATGCAAACCAGTTTCATCATCCACTACCTGCTGTGTTCCTTGGCTTGGTGGTATAAGGATGACTTTATTTGCATTGGGAACTTCTGACTAAAAATGAACATATTTAAACATTTCAATGACTATATGAATTTTGACTACTCATTAAGCAATATTTTTTCAATAGCTGTTCAGCAGACTAAGGGGCTTTTAAGATTTTATTACTACTTCTTGTTTTTTCTCTGTTAATAGTGACTTTTAAAGTAATTTGGTTTTCTAGCATTTATTTTGTTTTGCTTTGGGGCTTTGGTTGGTTGGTTGGTTGCTTGGTTTTTTTACAGCGTGAAATGGAGACCAGAAGCTTACTTTCCTTATTAGAAAAGAAGAGCTTTTTATTAAATTTCTTAATAAATTACATAACTTTTATGTAAAGTCTTCTCAGCCTCAGGAGGACTCCTGAAGAAATGTATTTGACTTTCAAAAACTTCCTAAGTGAAAGTTGTACACATTGGAGAAAAAATTCTCATTACTTAGTTATAGCAATTAACACATTCCCCTCTTCCCAAACTCTGAAAAAAGTTGGGACCAGATCTTCGGCTAACATTACAACTGGCCCAGAACAACCAGGAGTTATAGCAGATTTTTCTTCTAAAAAAATCTTTATGAAAAAATCTGGCTAACTTGTAATACTAACTCCCTTGAGAGGCTCCACTTTTATAATGCACAAGGTACAGCAGATCTGATACCTGAAGTGGAAGCAAAATGAACCCTAAGGCATTTTATCATCTACCACAACACATGGAAGAAGAGAAAATGAAACACATTCTGGTATTTTAACTGTTGAAATTAGATGAATTAAAACCTTTATTCAAACTTATATCAACATAGTGATGTCTAATGTAATTGTACACAACCAGCCATAGCATATGTGTTCCCTTCATTTCAAGAATTTAAAAATAAATCACCAAACACCAAGATGCATTAACAAAGCACCCTTCCAAAACGGGTGTAAATTCCTGGATCAGCACACATATGTTCATTTCTGAACAAGGAAAAGCTACTGTGTGTCAGGGCTCTAAGGGCATCATAGGCATTGCCTGGCTCCCAGGGCCTCTCCCCACCCTGCTCATGGCCCGGGACCCCATTTCAGCTCCCCTGGGGACATTATCTCAAGCGATGCCATACGATGTTGGTCTCCTGCTCCACCACAGTCCTGCCCTGCCCGGCCATCGGCCCCACTGAGCTGGACTGACCCACGGGCTGACATCCTGGACCCCTCTTGGCCTGTCCCATTCTCCAGGGATGTGCCCAATGCCTGGAGCTGGAGCTGTCCCCGGCTACTCCCCAGCTGCCCCCCCAGCTGCCCTGCTCCCTGGCTGGGGAGCTGGGATGAGCCAGGTCTGCTCACCTCGTGGGGATCCTCCATGACTCCTGTCCCCCAGGGAGCAACCACCCGCCCTGACGCTATGTAGCAGTGTTACTGCCAAAGAAAAAAACAAACAAACAAAAAGTTGCCTTCAATTACCATTAATGACACTTAAATAGGAGTGTAACTGGAAGCAGAAGATAAATGTGGGGTAAGTGGCGCGTGAAACCAATTTCTGTAAGGTTTGCTCTAGGCTAGTAGGGAGGGAAAATGCAGTCACACTGTCACACTCACCTGATTTTCTGCACTACTGTTCTCATTGCCCATTTTGATGCTGACGTCCAGTATCACACAGCAATTAAAGAAAGATCACTGGAAGAAAAGAAAAAGCTCTAAGTCTTCAGTAAAAAAACAAAACAAACCCCCCAAAACCCTGGAAAATTTGGAGGAATGTCATCTCAGCCACCGTATCAGCTGCCCCTCCTGACATTCAGTCTTACAATGATTTTAAGTCATAAATCAGGGGAAGACAACTCCTAATGCTTTTGTTTCTGTAATGTCCCTCGGCTGTCTTCCCTACACTGGCTCCACTTATGCTGAAAGACACTCCTTGAAACTCAGCTTTGTCACTCTATTTCTGGATTATCCCATGTCACTTGGGCAGAAAGGCATTTTCCCCGCCAAAGTTACTTTGCATGGACAGCCCATATGAAAACCTTATTGTTTTAACTGTATTCAAACCACTTGTATTTCTTGGAGATCCTGCACTGACCTGCATGCTCACATTGTTAGAACCACGATGTTAAACCTGACTGTTACTGTAACAGAAACAATTTTCCATATATGCACTCAGCTTTAAGAAAGAGTAAATGAATTTTTTTGTCCTTATCACTGGAGTTGTACCCTGCCTTTCCTAGGCATTATTCTGCTTACGACATTATGATCTAAACACATTTTCTTTACACTTAACAGGATCTGCCCACCTTAATTACTATTGGTTTTATACTAGTTCAACTCTAATTATTTAATTTCAAAAAAATTCTCTGAGCATTAGAACTGTAACCAGCATCTCTAGAATTAGTGTCTCCCCAGGCATCATTCATTTCTGTATTTTTTTGAAAATGATACTCAATAGTAAAAGTATGGAATAGAGATTCACTTATAGACTTTTACTTCTTGTTCTAGACATTTTATTTTGGGGATCAGGCATTTAAATTCACTGTATTTATTGTATTAATGTATAGGCAAAAATTACACACTCTATAATTTTTTTTTTCCAAAGAATGTGAGATTGGTCTGTGGCATATGTCAAGAAAAACTCCATTAAAGTCAGGCTGTAAAAGAAAGATCGCACTTTGTTAGCCAAGGAAACCATATAAACTTTTAAGGAATGTTATTATTTATTACCACAGTACACTTTTTTAAACTTGAAAGATTATCTTTCTTCACAGGGGACTTGGAGAGAGAGAGAAGTTCAGTATCGTGCTTTTAAGCCATGCTCTGTTTAAACTTGAGTGTCTTCAGGGGATATATTGGTGCTTGAACTTGCTCCTGTTGAAATCACCAGGGCCAGCACTGCACTTTTAGTGATTAATTAGCAACACTAGGTTTTATCTGCTGAGATTACTGCCAAATCATCTACTGTTTTAAAATAGTACTGAACTAAATTAAAGACTGTATATAGTATTTTAAAAATCACTATTCCCCAAGTATGAAGTACTCCATCATGAAGTAGTGTGCATGACCAAATCTTTTCAGGCCCATCTCGGTGAAATGTTCCAAGACAACAGATTAAGATTATAATATTTTAAGTGTGTATTGATATAACAAAATATTCTCACACAGTTAGAGCAGCTAACTAAGGTTTCAATGCACAGGAGAGAAATAATGACTTTGCTATAGCAATATGCTTCTCTCAACAGCCAGCACATTTCCCTAGGACTGAATATACTGGCATTTCTGTGCCACTGACCTAATGAGCTTTTCTCTCCCCAGCTCTTTTTCTGTTTTCACAGACATCATGTGAAAACACAGGAAATTTAAAGCTCTCAAAACTGTCCCCTCACAAGCACTTGCAGTAATAACATAAACCGGGGAATGAATGAAATTTGCCAAGTCTCCATGGTTAATTGGGCTAGGGTCTTGTATATCAGTTGTGGAAAATGCAAATTTTGTTGACCAAGTTCTTAAATAGATTAGCCAGCGTATGACATAATGTTACTCTATTTATTTTAAATTCACTCCAGTTTATAATATACTCTCAGTGCTTCTGCACCAACTCAGCAATACTGTTAACAACAGCAACTGCTAATACAGGCCAAATTTGTAATATTCAATTGAAAGAAAAAATACTTTATTTACAGTTTTTTATTAAAATGTACAGGAGTCAAAGTAGAAAATTACAAAAGCACAGCAAAAGTACTAGCTATCACAAACCTCCACTAACATATCATAGCACACTGTCTACTTACTCTTTTCTTTCCCTAGAGTATGAAATTCCACAATTGTCACACAATTTTCACATTACCATCTGCTTTATAATGAAGATAAATGTCATCAATAGGGAATAAAGTCATTATAGATTCTGCAATAATGAGACAAGTGATAATAATAATGCATGAATTACATTGCAGAGTAACTAAGATAATTTTTCAGATTACAATGTTATTGTAATCCTTTTTACATACATTATTTCTAAAACATTTTCTCAGTGCACAAGCATTACTTACTTAGGTTGCAAGCTACAAGTGCTTTATTATACGTATAGAATTTCAAATAAACATTAAAACCATGCTAAAAATCCATTCATTAAATAAACATAGGTTAACCAAAAGATAATCTTACTCATCTTCCTATACTATCTTTTACAATTTACATATCATTATTAAAATTATTTTAACGCTACATATCTCAAAAATTGCTCACTAATACCAAATTGGTCTGATTAGCCCATAGAGACTTTTGTACTTTCCTGAAAGCGAGCTACCGAGAGAATGTTTAACTTTACACTTACATTTCAGGATTAATCTGGCAGCTTTGGATTCACTGACACTTAGAGCATGTCTTCAAACCATTCCTTCCATCTTCACCTCACAAGTTTTCACTTTATTTTCCTCCTACTTCTCCTCAGACTGACATGAAATGTAGGCTTTCTTTCAGGGACCCACCTTCATAACCTGCTGAACAACCAACTTGCCTCCACCCCAGGCAAAAAAGAAAACAAGTTATACTTCCTCCACCCGGGCCTCCCCCGCTCCTGGGACACTGCTACGGCTCTGCATGTCATGAATTGAGTACTAATGTTTTTCACAAAAGCAACCCCAGAGAAAATGGATTTTGGTTAAAACAGATTTCCCTTCTACTGTTTCCTGGCTTATGGTATGCTTCTTGCACTACAAAAATTGTTCAGTGAAACAGTATCAACAATACATTGAAATTATGCATGTTTTCAAGGGAAAATTAGTATTGGAGGCAATATCTATTTAGCATTTTGTTTTCAAGTTTATTCATGTGTTTGAGTTTGTCTTTCATTTTCTTGTATTACTCTTGAAAGCTCTCAGAAATACCTGCTAAAAATGTTGATGTTCCTGTTCAGGTTATACAGAAATCATTTCCCATTTACTCATCCTGAAGGGTGGAGACATGACAAAAACCCTTTGAAATGTGATGTTGCAAGAAGCACTGGTTTATGGGTGAGCTAATTGTTATTATTAATGCTCATTGACCGTTCCAGCAATGCTTCCACAAAGGGTTGCTCAGAATGACAGCTGATAACAAAAGACAGTGTATTTATCATTAGTGGCAACTCCAAGTGATTAACAAGTTTCTGTAAACACCAGTGGTGCTTGTTGGTGCCACACAGCAAAGGAACTGTCAACAGTTGGTTTACTACACCTTGAAGAGCTGCTAGGCAGCATTACTGACTCTAGCATGGACAATTCATATCTGACATGAATAAGAGGCAGGATTTCATAGGGTAGCTACATGCTCTCTGTTGGCTTTCCTGTGGTTGTTCTCTGTTCCACAAAATCTTGGTCTACAAACATCTGGCTTGAAAACATTAGGAATGTGAAGAGCTGGAATGAACAGTTGCAAAGGCCAGGGACTACATAAGTAGCCCTGCCTTTTTAACCTTTCTTTTTTTATAAAGTTGGTGATCCAGCAATCTAGGCCTCCAGCATTATTATACCACCTTACACCACTGTTACAGATCAAAGAATTTCATAGGTCAGAAATAAATTACCTGTATTCCCTGAGCTTTTTCAGGTTATAAAATAAAGTACATATGAGTGGGTTTGGTGGTGTGTGCGTAATACACTATGTCAAATAAATCTGTGCTATCCCTCTAAGAGTTCAAGATGGAAAAGTCAAGATCCATAGTGAAGCTCAAAAACTAAAAGATGTGAAAGTGGCTGTTACATCCCCTTTTCTCTGTTCTCCTCAGCCTACTTCAGAATCCAGAAAAGTTGAAGTTCATGAAATCAAAGCTTTAGTGTGCTCTTCCTTAGAAAACAAAATAGGGCCATTGTAAAATTCATTGCCTATAGACAACAAATTATACTGTAATGTTTTTGTTTAGGCTCTCTGCCATGAATTTAAGAACAGGCATCCTGTGGGAGCTCAGGAAAACACAAGCCTGGTTATATATCCTCACTTCTGCTAGCCGCATTATTTCCTCATAAACAGAAATTGAACTCTCATTTGGTGCTATTCCATTTCTAAAACTAAGGCCAGAAAATGCCACAAAGTGGAAGTGAAGAAGCTGCCTTGCAAAACAATTGTCCAGCACATACTTTGGGTAAAACGACCTTCTGGTAGTTGATCATGATTTCTGATTGTATATTTTATCAACATGTGCAGAAGAGACTCCCTCTGTTTGGCTAACCTCACGTAATATTTGCAAAGCCACGCAGACAACTTCACTACTGCCAGAACCTTGAGTCGTGTGAATGAGGGGAGCAGCACACATGCTAACAAACAGCAACCATACTTTCTGATCTCTGGACCTAGAACAACTCTGTCTGACAACACTGACATTACATCTTTGGGTCAGTTTTCTGACCCACTCTCGTGTCTAAACTAGGATATACTCAGGTCCTATCCCAACTATCCCAAGCAGCACCTATTCACTGCATGTTGTTCCCACCTATGCAGGTGCTGCTCTTCTGCTCTGTTCCAGTATGAAGTCAAATCAGTTTGCGTAAACCACTAACTGTGAGAGCATTCCTCATCCTCTGATGTCTCAGTTTATTCTCTTTGATTTTATGATAGAACTGGTGGGAGAAGAAGTACTCACATCGGGCTGCTTTACTGCTATTTGCTGGAATTCCCCTGTGGTTCCTCATCCACTCTTCACGCTCATCCAGGGAGAGACTGTCTTTTCTTGATCAAAAGAGGATCTAACCCAGGAGGACTGGAGGACTCAAACTAGGAGAAAACACAGCTCAGACTTAAAGGTAAGCTAGGTAGCGGATTAATGAGCTAGGCATTTCAGTAAGATCCAAATAATTTCTCACAAGTGATTAAATTTAATCCTAGTATATACAGTATTTGGTGTACTTACCAACCACACACTACTCAGATACATTAGCTTCTTACATATTGAATACATGCTACCTTAGGTATTTATATAACACAATTTAGTTTGAGCTCATTTTACTTTATGGTATAAATACTGCCAAAATAAGACAAAATGTTTTTATGTTCCTTACTTTCACATGATTGATACTACGCATAAAGCATTGCAAAGCTCTATTGAAGCACTGGTCATACCATTACACACCAGCTATTCTCGTAGGTTAAGAGAAGAACAGGGGAGTGTTCAGAATTTTGGTCTTCTCTGCTCTTGATGTAACTAATGCAAAATCATTCTTAGTTTCTGCATATTAGAACAATATTGTTGAGATCTGCAAGAATGACTGACCTATGATAGTCCTTCAGCCCTTGTTTTCTCACAAATTCTAACAGACCAAATACCAAGATCTGGGAGGGAAAACATAATCCTATAATGAGAATTAGTAAACATGTAATGATTTAAAAGTGCACAACTTGATGGGAAAGATGTTGCTTAGCAACATCAGCAGCTGGATCTGCTGTAAAATCGTGATGTTGCTTGGCAACAAAAAGCTGAGCTGGCCTTTTGTGAGAGTTGTAAAATGATATTTTGCTGCCCTTCCCTCAAAGATAACCAGAAATTGCCTGTCAGGACCGCACCACTGAATATAGTACAGGAGTGAGGATTTAAAGGACAGCGAATGAGACAGCTGTTTGATGCAGCCCAGCTTTGGCCAATTTGTTCCACTTAATGTACGAAAGAAAAAACAGGGAGACTCTGTGTATCTGCTACTAAGAGACAAAAGATTTAAAAAAAAAAAACAGATTAAGAAAGTTAAAAATTATTCTTCCCATTTCTGGCTAATTTCCAATCAGTAAAACAACCTGGCCAGGAAAAATCCAATCTATGGCACGCTTTCATTGCTTCTAATGATGCCAGTGCAGCACTTCAGGGCACTACTGTGCCACGGGTGTCAGTGCACCATGGAGGTCTAACTGTGGCACCGTTGGTGGTCAGGCTGCAAAATCACAATGTTCAGGAAGCGAACGGGAATTATTTTGCTACGGTGTGAAACCTGGAAAAAAAGATTGTGACGCAAAATTGTTTTCATTTCTGATGGGGTTCAGCATCTTCATATAGCTAAGGTATTTGGAAGTTTTATTCATGCTCACGGTAATGAAGTATTTGGGTATGGTAGTGATAACAGTTATAGAAAGATATGACCACCTTATTGTGCATAGTACCCTTAGAAGTGATTTTAGAAATGAGTGCCTCCAAGACTTTACATCTTGTTTTAGTCTCTGTACAGATAGTCCCTCCTCCCTCCTTCAGATCTTTTAGTCTAAACATTCATGGCACAAAAGGTGTAGAAGATGACGCATATTTCTTTGGAGATTAATTGATTTTCCCAAGGTAAAAAAACCACACCAAGTGGCAGAACTAGGATGTCAGCACTGGCTTCCTCAGCAAGCTCCAGTTGCCAGACTATGCTGGAATTTGAGTTAATGTCATTCAAACCTCCATCAGGAGGTGCCCTTCCTAAAGCAACATGGGAGTGCTAATTAATTTTATTTTACATTCTACCTAGGAATATTTTCCCAGCTGAAAAAAAAGAAGTTTGTCATTTCGGCTTTTAACAGAACATTCATCATACTAAATAGTTTCATGCAATAATAAATAAAAGTGATTCTGGAAATCTTAGGTGTGATTCTGTTGCCTAAAAGAGACATCTAGTGTCACACTGGACACCTTAGGGTATCCTGCTTATCCCTTAACTGCCTCTCTGGAAGACATGGGTCTCAGATAAGTTTTGTGTTTTATCTGTCAGTCCCACGATGATGTCACAACCACCTCAAGGTGTCTAAAATAGTGCTCAGTGCCTATATCTGTGGATCTAAGTAATCTTTCTCTTGTGCATTGAGCATTAAATGTTTTGAGCACATATATATTCCTTTTTGTTTGCACTGATTGCAGCTGTCAAAGTAATGCAGAGGAGCTAGTCTTTAAAAGTGATGCCAAAAGTATTTCATAAAATATATATGATCCAAAAAATAACATCCAAGTATTGGAGCATTTCTCTTTCCAAACCACATTTATACCAGCAGTTTTTCACCAGATTCCATATGCAGCACTTAAGTCAGTGGGAAGGCTGTTGATTCAGATGCAACACACAGCTCTGTGCAGTGGCATTGACTCCCTCTCTGTCCACATGGAGTATCTGGCTATGGAGAGCTGGATAAAGGCTTTGTATTTAAGTTCCTAACACCACAACCAGCTAACAGAGCTTGGGAGCTATAGGGGAGGCTGACCTACATAGCTCACCTGGTCAATCTGTGCCTATAATTGTGCAGGACTGTAAATTATTTCCTTATTACTACTGCCTGCCTTTTATAAACAGCTGATTATGATTTATGAAAAATATCTCACTCATATTTGTGTTACGAGACATATATGACTGTGTATTTCAGGTCCATAGCCAACTTGGCAGAGTGCATGTGTGTTTTCACACTCTAAATGAACACAGTCATTCACTCAAAGTGAAGGATCCCTGTTCTAAAACTCAAAGATGAGGCAGGAAGAACATTACTTTGACTTGGGGCAAAGTTTTGGAAGGAGTGGTGGGAGGTCTGAGGTGAAGAGTGGATTTTCAGAACCTGCTGGCTCTCTGCTCCTTGAGCTGCTCTGCCTGCTCTGGTGTCCAGTGGGGATGGTGGGACACAACTCAGAGAGACAAAAATCCATATTACGTTGAGGCAGAAAAGGAGATGTAAGCAAAGTGGGGACCAGTCAATTTAACATGTCTCTAGAGACACATATAAAGCATGGGAAGAATGCATGACAAGGTGAATTATTTCTTGCCTCTTTTCAGGTTCTTTCTCCTTCAAACTATTTTCCTTGCTGTCCCCTCTGTAGTGTTTACCTGTTTCTTCTGTCCATGCATTCCCTTTTTTCTCCTCCCTTTGGCCAAGACACTCAGTGAAAATACAAGGGAGAGTGAAAAGTTGCCACAAGGTCTGGTTTGGTGAGAGCTGAGGAGAATGGCAGAGAAGCAGCAGGGTGTAAAGCTGCTTGGAAAGTAAGAGAATCCTTCCTTCTTGTTCTTTAGCTGTGGAGTCTGAACAAGCTGTCAGCAACTGTCTCTCCCTAATTGCGGATGGCAGCAGTATTTCATCTCCCGCTTTCTTGGCCTGAGGTGTGTGTTGACGTGGCAGAGTTGGCAGGTTGCAGCTGCTTTCTGGGCTTTGTGCTAACACACCCTTCATGCCCCCACAAATATCACAGGAGAAGAGGACTCATTCTTGGGCTTCTAGAAAGCCTCCAACACTTTGAGACTTTCCTCAGACTAAGGGGAGGATGTTTATTGATTTTTTGTGCTGGCCCAACACAGGTACATAATCATATATACACACACTCACACATATATATACACATGTATATATTACATATTTTGTATATATAAATGCATATATCCTATACATGTTCTATCCTTCATCCTCAGTTAGAGACCATTTAGCCTGAAGCTGTTTTTCATAATTTCATGATAGTCGCTTGATCACTGTGTGAGAATAAATTAGATTATAAACTCAGCTACTGAATATTTAGCAATGAATAATATTCTCACTCCAGATATGATGCGTTTTATCAGTAGTGAGGGCAGGCTATGAAAATAAGTCTCTCAGGAGACTTGCACCTCAAGACAACTTGTTAATAGCCAGACCAGGTTAGGTTTCAGAATCTAGTCCAAGCAAGTATCTAGATCTTTGCAAGACTAACTCTGGGAACTGAGTGTCTGACCTCTAAAATAATTCTGTAGTCAAGATGATAGTGTTCATAAAGCCATGAATCCTTGTTTACAAAGATGCTGAAGTTGGCTGAAAAAATATTTACTTTGAAAATAAACTTGTTGAGTTTCTTCAATCTTCTGCACCTTGTAAGTTGTTATATTAAGTAAGCACAACACTTACATTCATGTACTGTAAGCATTTAGATAGAACTACTTATGCAAGTTATTCACTGATTCACAAAGCAGGATAACACTGCTGACATTTTACAAAAGTAGAAATTGAGGCACAGAGGGGTTGAGTGATTAGGCCATTAATATATTGTGTAATCCTGGACTAAGCAGGAAACTAGGGCTAGTGTTCAGCCCTCAGAATATGAGTACAGAATGAAAATTATTACTGTTTTGATTTAGCATTGCTCTTCTAAAAGAATAGGTTATATCTTACATGGAATAAATACTGGATTAGGGACTTTTCTCAAAGATGTTACATTGATTTAGCCCTGCACAAAAAGACCCCATCACATTTTAAGGCTAATCAGGATCAAAATACTTCCTTAGGTTTATTTGTAAGGGCCAGCCAAGAACATTTTTGTGCACAGTAACATCACAGAGGTATCATTAAAGATATCATAAATAAAGAAGAAAAGAAAAAACAGTAAGGCTAAAATAATTTTTACATGCTTTTTTTTCAAACAGTAAAAATTGCATAATAATGAGGATGCTTCCTTACTGTCACTACCATCATTTCATCACTGTTATAACATAATGTTTAGAATGAATATGAATGTAAATTATACATATTATATTTTCCCCCTTGACTCCTTTGATTCAGCTAAGCAGGCATGCAAAACAAGATTGAGAAGTCAGTTAAAGACAGTCCTTAAGGTGTTTATGATGATCTGTTGACAATGACTGGTGCCTAAACTGCATTTCCTACTCTAAACTGGAGGACCTGATGTTTGCCTTTGTGGTACTGGCTTTTTTAAAAGATGATCTAATGCCATGTTGGTGGGAAGTGGCCCTAG
Organism: Haliaeetus albicilla; assembly: GCF_947461875.1. Lineage (NCBI taxonomy): Eukaryota > Metazoa > Chordata > Aves > Accipitriformes > Accipitridae > Haliaeetus > Haliaeetus albicilla. Next base: position 36,352,831 of record NC_091493.1, on the reverse strand, counting down.
TGATCCATGGTGGTTGGTGGAGATAAAGTTAACTAAGCTGATCACTGTTGTTACAGATGGCACAAGTCTTCATCCTTTTGACAGACATAAACCTAATCACCTTCTCCCAACGACAGATTTAAACTCATATAACACATTGCCTTGTCCAGCTGGGTCTACACTATTTATACTCATGTTATCATTTTCCACTAATATAAACAATATCCAGTTTCAGAAGTTCACTCTTAATTTACAGGTATATTTTTCTATTGGTATTTGTTCATCATTAGTGAATATATTGGATGCAGGCTTTGCAGTACTTGAACTCAATCTCAGTTTTGATTTGGGGAAGGTTCCCTGGAGACCAGGCTCACAAACTAACTGTTGTTATACGTAATTAGGCACTATATTTACATTTTTAAGTAGGGATTGTAATACTGGATGAAAATTTAGGAAAAAAAATCTTCAGAAATCAAATGCAAATGGCTGCAATATTAGCTTCCTGAGTCTGCAAACAGCCTTGCTCTTAAAGATGTGAATTTCCCCTTTCATCTAGATAAGAATTTAACATCAAAATCCAATTATGTTTTTTGAACATTGGCTATAGTTATTTTGGTTTTGGTCATTACAACAGATGGAACTTGACAGATGAACAGATGAAATTTTGATTTTGCAGTTGGTTTCTATTTATCTGCTATTTATCTATTTGTCTACTGTCATCGAGCTGTTCTTTTCATCCCTAAGAAAGTAACAAAAGGTAATAAGGTGAATGGAAATAAGCAACATTGCCCTAGCTCTCCTCCAGCTTCACCTATGATGTTTATAACCTTAGCACACAGTGCTATCACTGCAATCCAGTGACTGGATTCCTATTTGGATGTGGACTCAAAAGTAAAAATGGTACGTCATCGGGGTGCAAAATCCCAAGAGTCAGCATCGATATCTTAAATGATGGCAGAAGAGCAGTGCAATGGGAAAAGTATCACTCAAGTTTTTTAGCTTGGCAGATTTTTTTTGAGATTTCATCTTTCAGATGGAAATACTACATGTTTATGCAAGCATTATGACTGTCTCTTTTGGATGTTAAAGATCCAAGTGTCTTTTTGTACTGCACGTCCTTGACTTGCTGGCAAAAAACCCACCCCTTTTCCTGTTAGAGCAGGAGCTAATATTAAAAAGAATACCTAGGCTGATCTATATGCAAGTTCACAGATGGCACTTTTGTCTCACAGTTGCATCAATTGTTTTTAATCACAAAGCACTGTGAGATATTAGTAAATGAAAAAATATAAAACTTATGCTCTTAACATGAAGCCATGACAGAATGTAGGGAACTAAATATCAGTCAGACACGAACGATATTCCAAGTCAATGGAATGAGCACGAAATAAGGCCTACAACTGTCTGTCCAATGTAAAGTTCATGTACAATTGGAGTATATACAGTACCACCTTCCATAATTAAAAGGGCTAAAGTGAGTCAAGATTGGTATCTTCTTGTATCCAGATGCGATTCTTTTTTTGTTGTATGTGCAAACTCTTAAGGGTTACTTGGTGAAGTCTTGTACATCTAGAAAGGAATAATATTCTTCTCTGAAAAGTGTGATAGCCTATAGATTGAATCAAACCTCTTTAAACTTCAGACATAAGAACATGCCATAGAAAGATATGATGAGACTGTAGGGTATGTTAATGCAAAAGGCTTAAGCGCAATTTCCAAAACTCTTGAAATCCTTTCACCAATAGAAATGGTTTAATAGTGCCATGGTTCAAATATTGGTTTTGGACTGGCAAGTCTTCATGCAGGGACTAAATATTGCATGTATGACAATTAAGAAATGTTAAGGCTAGTTTATTAGAATGCAAGAACATCTCCATGCTCAATGCTCCTGACACACATCATCTTTTGATGTGAACAGTGCAATGAATTAAGAGTCTACCAGACCGAAAAAAACCCAACCAAACCTTTATGTAGACCATGAATTTAAACCTCCTGCCCCCTTGCATCGTGCAGAGATTTTCATATGGGTTCAATAAAATTGTGCAGTGCTCCAAATTTGTGGGTAAAATCAGCTATTTCTCATAAAGAAAGTGGTTAAGTATAATTTTCAGTTTACATTTGGAAGTGGCATGGAAACTGTGAGTAACAGACAATGTAACAAGTAGACATGCAACTTATTCCAACAGCTAATTACTGTAGTTTAAATTGTATCAATACGCTGTACATATAATACACAGACACATACAGAAATATAAAACAAAATCTTTAGTCTAATGAAAAGCTTTTTTGTGAGGATAAAGAATAGGTCAACAGCTCACATTATACTAGGCTAATAGTAACAAAAGTGAAAGACAGCCATGTATAATACATCACACATATCCCACTGAAGTGTTGGAGAATTCACAGTCTATACCATGCTAAAAACAAAATGGAGCACATAAAAATCCAGGCATCTAAGGTCCAAACCTGCAGATTTACTAAGATATGCTGTAAAAATTGGGATTTTTATACTCATGAACTACTTTTTTGTACTTTTTTCCCCTTCCTTTACTGCAGCAATCTTTGTGCTTCTGGCTTCAGCTAGGAGTTGCTCATGATGTCAGAGTGTGTTAACATCAAAAACTGTTTTTGCTCCAGAAGGTCTAGAAACATCCTCTCTGCCTCTTTTGGAGGATGAGTGAAAACTGACATTGAACCTTAAGAGCACAGAAATGGTGCTGTTTGGCTGACACTTCATAGAATCATAGAAAATAGGGCTGAGGGACATTCCTCTCCTCTATTTTAGTGTCTATCTCCCCCAGATAGCTATATTTTTTACAGGTCTGCTGGAGGAGGCATGTTTTGGGAATGGGAGAAAATGTTCTGAAATCATATTTCCCAAAGAACTCCTTTGAAAATATATGCTATTTGGTCTAATGTGATCAATTCCTTAGATCTATTCTGTAGAAACGGCTATAGTGTTGGTCCACTAATACAGTTTCCTGTTTTCTTTCATTGCTTCTAGGGAGATTATCTCGTGGTCCTGCTTTCTTACTCACAATTATACTGGTCCTGTTTCCTTCTAAAATATTTTTGTTGCAAATATGGCAACTGTTCATATAAAAAAAACCAGCATGATATCTATCACTTTATGTTTTGGTAGCAAGAAAAAGGGTTTACACTATACACCCAGTCAATTTGCCATGAATCAGCGAATCTATTCAGAAAAGCACATTTCGTCTAGGTAACAAAATAAATAGTTCTTACCTTTTATCTATGTACAGTCCTATTACAGTCCTACAAAATTCCCTGCAGCACAATACTGTTTACACATGAAGCAAACAAAAGATATCCTAATCCGTTTGCAAGGACTCAGAGCTGGCTGAGTCTTGGGTTTGACCAAGAACCAAGAGTGCTAGCTGGATCATATGCTTGCTGTGAAACCAGAGAAGTAAATGAGTCTGTCAAGTCCCAACTAGCATTTTATGACAAATTTAATTGGCAAGAATACATAGTTCAGTATTTTGTCTAACTTGCCGAGCCTTGTATGTTCAGTATATGTATCTTGATCAACTGATATTTTTTCATAATATGCTGCATTCAGGACCTTCTAATGAAAACATACAAAAATTGAATCGAACTTCATTTCACCATGCAATTTTTAGAAGCCAGTACTTAAAAAGGATTATGCCAAGAAAAATAAAAACTATAATCTGTGATGGCTCTACTCTTATACTGGCTGTCAGCAGTGCAACTCTTCAAACCATTAGTTGCTGCAACTGAATGTAGAATGAACTGGATTTAAGCTGTTCATTTAGCTTTAAGCTTAGATCATAGATGTAGGGTAAAATTCTACTTCTTAGACTTGTTATGGACTTTAGGGGCTTCTATAAACATTGTTCCACTGGCATCAGAAAACACAAAAGCTCATCTGAAAACCTTCTGCAGCCTGAGTAGTGGCTCTCAGCTCCCCCAGAATGAAGGCCTGTCTTTCCAGAAAAAAGGTCAGTGGTCAGTATGAAAGCTTGGTTTGACTTCCCTCACTGAAAGAAGCAGTACAGCACTGATTAAAAGCTGCCCAGTATTACAGGTCAATCATTCTTTAATATTGCCGTAAGAGATGATAGATATAAGAGAATTTTAAAGAAAGCTTCAAGTGACAAGAAAGGAATATCCTCAATATTCTTCAAAAATACCTTCCTCCCATCCAGCTGAATGAAAGTTGCCAATGAAGACAGGGACCCTACCACAGCCTGCAGGAGATTTCACAACCTGAACCTTCACAGTGCTGTCTCCCAGTCTGCCCCTCTCCACTGCCTACTCTGGAAGCTCTCCAAACTTTTGCTTCTGTTTCTATTTCTATCCTGCTTGCTTTGTATCAAGCCCTACAAAATAAGTAGCAAGCAATTTACAATGTAAAAGATTTTTGCATAAGCGGGAAACAGTCTACAGGCATACCTGTGAGTGTGAAGTATAACATGGGAACTGGGGGCATTTATTTTATTTCTTTTTTGCAGTAGGCTCTTTGACTGGCTTTGAACAGGTGTACTTTCTAAACAACCCCACAAACCAGTGCCCATGTGACAATCCAAGCACATCCAGTCATTCACAACTTGCTTTACTGATAAAATAACCAAGCTATAATATAACTTAGATCAGTTTTTCCTAGATTAGGTTGCTTTCCACAGCTTTCCCTGGGATTGCCAAAATTCTTGATGAAAAATACGAACTAGACAATTCTGGAGCATGTGCAAAGGGATTACTGATCTCCCTAAGCCAAGGTATCCAAGCCTGTCACTGTCACAGATCTCTGTTTTAAAGAAGGAAAAATACATGGATGTAGATGTAGATAACGTAGATGTAGATGTAGGTGCAGATGGCAGGGTATGAATACTAAGCCAGTGAGGATTAGATCTTCCATTCATAGGCCCATCTGACATTTCTGGCCAACTACCAGCCCTTCTACCTTTCTCATTTCCAAAATCCCTTTAAAATAAGATTTATGGATATATGTATTAGCATCTACTTAATTAATCTCTGAAACTATAATTAAAAAGTTTTGACACAAAGGGATAGAGATTTTTTTCTTAACTCCTACAAGTATAGCAGGTTTCTAACCCATCTTTTGTGCTGTGCAAAGGGCAAAAGGTCTACTCCTAGATAATTAGCAGCTTGATCCTGAATAGCTAAATCATGAGAAACAAATTCAAGCTATAAGCACTCTATTTTTTGGATAAGATCAGATTTTGTAGGAAATACCAGCTTTATAATACAGATAGAAGCATGTCTGCCATTGTCATCCTGTGTCTGTCAATATGATTTTTAGTTTCTGCCTGAAGATAAACCTATCTTTTTAAATACAGATTGCTTGAAAAAAAGTTTCCAAAACATATAAAACATACCAAAACATTGTGGTAATATAAACCTTTTTCATTAAAAAAATCCAGAAATAATTGAAGTGGCCACGGTCTTAGCTGCTGACAACATATTTCAATATAATGTCATCAACGTTCAAAATAATAACATAACCAAATTCTTGTTAATCTCAAACTAGTGAAGTATTTTTTTAATCTGATTAGTTCTCCCAGTGGTTAAGGCTAGAACTGACTTCAACTACCTGAAGATCTATAAAAGGTTTGGATCACCAGAGGCAATATTCTATCTACAGATGTTGTGTTTTACAGCCTGAAGCAAACTTCATTATGCATGAAAGGACAAAACATTGTAGTCAGTTCTCACTTAAGAACATTGTCAAACATCTGCATAATCTTTCTAGTGACTAGCCAGCTAATTTTATCTCTGAAATTCTGCATGAGGAACACATTCTTGTTGTTACCTGGCAACTTAAAATCAACAAGCAACCCTTTCTGAAACAAATTCTTAGAACTATTTCTGTAAAAAAGAAGAACGGTGGAAGAGAGCCATATTTAAGAACTCCAGCATTTGCAAATAGCTATTACAGTCTGTAATGTTGTAACATGTTTTTAAAACAGCTCTTTTAGGACATGCACACTTAACGATCAGTCTCTCGGTCTTAGAAAGATACTGACTAAATAGACATCATCCTGTAGACTACTTTATAAGTTATGTGCATTGTAAAACAAGTTATACAAGAGATCGTGAAACTATAGAACCTCAAAGAAGCCAGTTTTTTTCTCATAAGGAGAAAAGTTTCTTTTACTTATAAGACACTCCCTTTGCCTTTTTGTAGTGTCTAAAGCATAATTAGTAAACTGTTTCTGAGTCTAGACATTTTTAAATTTAAAGAACTAATAAAAAAATTACTCACCCAGTTCTCCTCTAGACTAAAAATGAAAATGCACCACTCTGTCCCTGATTTTTATAACCTTCTGCACTCCTTCACTCCTAGCTGGTGTATGGATCCCCTTTCTCCCTGGATCACATGAAAGCGTTCTATTAATGTGAATTGGCTTATGTTTGAGAACACTATGCTGGATAGCTATGAAGTGTAAGGAATCTGACCCATGGAGCTGTAGGGCTATGACACATCAGTTCTTCACAGGAATTCTCAGTTGCTGGATGAGAATAACACGAGATAGGTCTTGTACACTGGGTGCAGACTGCTGTCATTGTTGTTGTTAGCATACTGTTTGCTTAAGGCAGTGAGACAAGTTCCGTGATACACCGATTTAACTGGAATTTTACCCTCTGGCTTTTCACTCCAGGACTATATCTACTAAGTACCAGGCTGTCTCTCTCATCTGACTAACTTAGTAAGCGAAGTTTGGGAAAATGAATCAGTTTAGCACGTGACAAATGTATATAACCACAGCATGGCTAAAAGTGATAGCTGCCTTAAGAAAACCATTGCAAGTCAGCACTGCTCCACATATTTCATGAGGAATGCTTTGCTGGAGTTCAGAATAAACATTCAAAGTCTGGGAGTGCTAGTAGATTACCTGGCAGGAGGGAGAGAAGGAAAAAGAAGTCTCCTCCCTCTGTTCCATTCTTCATCCCTTTGCCTGTGTTCAGCCTTCTCTTGCCCACACAGTCAGAAAAGAGGGAAAGCAGCTTGTCTCTTCTCACGATGGATAAGACAGAATTTTCAGCCCACTTCTTTGAATGTAGTGGTTGAAGTTAGAGCGTTACATCTGTGATCCTTTCAGGAAAAAAACATGCCATTTCAGTATACAGTTGTCTTAACGATAAGCTCCCAAAGTACATGTCACTGGAATAGGAAAGCCACACCAATCATAGAAATGACTTTTAAGTAGAGCATGTTTTAAATTATATAGTACTTTTGGAAAATCCCCCCCTTGGAATATATTATTTCAGAGACGAAAAAATTATTTCTTTTGTAATAGGTTGTGAGATACAGGCCTTTAAACACATATAATAAAAATATATTCATGTCAGCACAAGATATGAAGAAATGATTGCTGTGATAGGATCAAACCTATCACAGAAGTGCTTAGGTTAAAGTCATTGGTTTGCATGGTGTTGGCAGTGTCTAATAGGCAATAACATCTAGCGATTGCTATAAAGAAAAGTGAATTCCTATGAATTTTCTGGGAATACAGAAATTATTGGCACATTAAAATTTCAATGTCTAAAAAAGTGCCAGGCAGTCATGCAAAGTATGGGCACAATGCTACAGAGCACTAATTGCCTTTTTGTTTTGCAAAAATCTGACATAGTTCTACATTTGCTTTTAATTCCTTTGTTCCTCCATTAGAAATGTACTGGATGGACCACCAAGGCAGCAGCTGTCTGGCTATTCTCTGCTCTGAGGCATCACTGATGTATGTGTATATTTCCTGCTCCTTCTTGCAAAGATTTATTTTTTATTTTCCTAAATTGCTGTTTGATTGTAGGGAAAAAGTGGAAGGTTTTGAGCATTTTAGTCTCCGCCAGCATGACTTCCACATGTTGTTGTAGCAACCTTGTGTCAATCTTTCACGTAATGAAACCTTCCAAGTCATTAAAAAGAAAGAGTGCCAATGAGGGTTTGTTACTGCCAGGGTTTTTTCCCTGACATCCCACCAGATTGGCCCCCAGTTTTTTTTCAGAGTTCTATTAATAATTTTTCTTACATATTCCTCTGAAAATACTGTCTTAGACTGGCACAATGTATGCTGTGATTTGATGGGCTGTAACCTAATTCACTTTGCTGAAAGCATATCTGGTGCCAGATTTTTACCTCCCACAGGATTATCTGTAAATATGGAAATAAAAGCTTCTGCAAGAACCAAGGATATGAACTTATAGTTCTACATTGCTAAAACAATTTAAGTTAGCTAGACTCCTTAAAAGAAACTCCCTTCATCTGTGTTTGCTTGCAGAGCTGGCAGCTGAATGGCAAGTGTCTCAGATGTTTTGTTTCTGGTGTTTTCAATTAGACTACGCCCCATTTCAGATTACCAGGATTATCTTTATGGCAGGAACAGCCATTACTGGGCAACAGGTCCTGTGTTGCAGTGTTCTTAGACAATTAATTTCTTGCTTTATCTCTTCATCCTGAATAGCAGCATTTATTTTGGTGTATTCAAGGGAAATGCAAAAAGTTTATGCTTTAAAATCATAAGCAACACTCCTGGGCAGTGACTAAACTGTCTCATTTAAAAACATGTCTTTTTCCATTAAGGCCTAGGACCAGCTGCTAGCAGATTGGGGATCTTCATACCAGGAGACCAATCTTCTAGAACTGGCCAAATTATTACATTTGATACTAAATTGAATGGTGGTAGATCCACAGTTTATTGGTTCTAGGTGAGAGCACCTGCATTCTGGGCAGCTTCCGAGCATCCGAGATGCACAGTCAACAGCATTGGTAACTCACTTCTCAGCACCGTAAAAAACCCCCATTATTTCTCTGTATTTGATGAAAATAGAGACTGCCTATTGCTTGCTGAAAACAGTACCCATTTGAGCTGCTGCGTATTATGGTATGTATATATGAAGTATGCAGCGTTAAGAATTAGAATTCAGTTGGAGATCCTCTGCTAAATGCCAGAAACTTTCTGTGCATTTCTGCAGTCTGAGAGGAGCAAAAAGCAGGAATGGTGAAGTCTGCACACAGTGAATCTCTGCTAATAAATTTGAAATATTTATTTTAAGATTCCTCTATGTGAGTCTTCTCATTTCAGTGAGAATAAGGTTTTGCATATATGCATTTATGAGAACTGAATGAACATCAGATGAAAAAATAGTCTTGGTGAATAAAAACAATTTGAATATCTCACAATCAACTGAACATGGACCATTTTCTTAAGTTACTGTTTCCACTGTTGACAACAATTGGCGTATATACACAATAATAGTCAGGAAAGTAGAGATCTGATCGTCTGGGCAAGCAGAACTCTCAAAATACAAATGCAGGGCAATGTCTGGCAATATTGTGAGATGTTTAGTTCATATTAAGCACAGTCAGATAATATTAAAAAAATGTAACTCACATATACTCACATCTGTTAAGACTATATTTGCATCCTGACATCTGGACTCACTGGAAAGAGAAAGTCCACATACGTTAAGGGCATATATGGTAGTTTCTTAATAATATCTGCCTATATTTCCCTTCTTTCCGAACCCATGAGTTGTAAGTCAGCTTAGGCAATGGCATTATTTTGGAAGGTGAGGTCTGGGACATGAGAGGTGATATAGCATGTGTTGTAAATTAATTTGCAGATAAATAATGTAATTCTTAAACAGAGTTAGTGGCACAGAAGGCAGAGTCTGCTGGTTGCATGATGCTGCTTCTGACTTCCAGCTGTTAAACTATGTTTGAAAATCACCTTACTGCACAGCCTGCTCATGTTTTCCTAGGAAAATAATTGTCAGTGGGATGCCATATCACTGTGAATGGGGGGGAACACTGCTGTGAATTCTCTTGAATAATGCACAGTACGCCCTTGCTATAGCTGAGACTGGTAAGAGTTCCTCACAACCTGTCCTATAGCCCGAAACACTGTTTTTAGCCCTCATTCTTCTGCTCTTCTATGCCATTCACTGCCTGTATCAGGAACCTGCTGCCCACAATACTGACACAGCACAGGTCAAGAATCATTCACTTGGTAAGATAGTTTATGGACAACTGTTACAGCAAGAGCTAGAAAAACAGGATCTAGTTAGCGCATGATTTAGGCACTTCTTCCCACTGAAATTGGCAGGAGTCAAGAACCTAGACATCTTTGCAGATCTAGGGCAGGCTGCAGAACGTATGTGCCTACCTACATTCAGGATAATCCGTGCTGGCATAATGGCTCTCTGCACCCTCCACTCATGAGACTGCACGCTGAGGGTTGTGCTGGCTGATACTCCCACCCCTGAAATTCTGTCCTCCTGCAAATAGGTGAAGTTACACCCTTACCCTCAGTGCTCCCAGATTCAGTTTCTCCAGATGACCCAAGATGATGTGATACTTGGTTACACTGTCTGAAACTGCCAGTCTGTTCTCTGCAACAAGAAGATGGAATAGGAATTAGGAGTCCTGACAGCATCCACCTTCTGTCTCACACATAGCTGCACGGTATGTGCTGTGACAGACTGGTCCACATGACAAGCAGCAGCAGGTTTTTATTCTCACTCCTACCACTCCCAAGTGACATGTATAGCTTCAGTGAAAGAGGTTTTTGTGATCAAACTGAAAACTGAATTCAGATTAAACTCCACTAATCTATGTGGAGTCATCTTATTTCACATATAGTACAAGCTACTGTAGGAATGTGACAGTAATTGTTGAAATCCTTTTATAGTGCACAATATTCTTGTTAAAAGGGAATTTATATGCTGCGTGGTATTTCCTGTACTATTGTGCTTTTTAGCGTTTAATTTTTGGTTAATTTGGGTCGCCTCTTTAAGAACACTTTTTGCTACTATATTGTGTACTTGGGACAAAGAGCAGTCTGTGGGATATTTTGCTCTTGCCCTCAATGAGTAAAAGGCTCTGCTTGTCTAAGCACTAAGAAAGGTCAAACACAGATTTCAAGAAAGCAAGCACCATCTTCAGAAACACAAGATTAGTGTTTGTATGAGACTGGATAAAACAGAATTTCCTCAGCAAGGTATTGAACCTTTCAGCTCATGTTGAACTTTTTAGTACTTTGACTCCCACCCAGCTCAGCATTTTGCATTTTGTACTGTATTACAAAGCCTTTGGAATAGGGAACATTTCTTGCTATATGTTTGTGTACTGCATTGTACACAATGGGCCAACACAGTCTTGTTTGGATCCTCTCTTGAGACTTTCTGTGTTAGGGTCCAAAAGCATATTACTCATAATGAATTTGCAATGCAAATTTGACAGCACTCTACTAGTCACACAAAGTGTAAGAATAGAAAATTGTTCAAGAGCCCAATAATTTTGTACTGAAAAATGAAATATTTTAAACATATTTTGAAAGATAGCTTAGGCATAGTTGCAGTCTGTAGTCCAGCAGAAGTAAACATAATGAAGTACTAAGTGTTATGTATTTATATTTTGCAGGATTAATTTGAAATTGAAAATTAAGCAGAGAAAGCTGCAAACAAATTGCTAGATTCCTTGCAATGAAAAGGTATGATTTTTAAAAAGTCATTAGGAAAGTTCCTAGAAATCAACTTTTAATGTACTATATTGTTATTCTAGTCATGTATTATAATAAAACCCTTATATTGATAATTTGGAATTATATTAAGTGACATCTGTTGTCTTTGAAACAATGTATTTGGTTAAAATCATCCTTTAGGATAGCTGTGTTGGAGTCAATGGATTCACACAAGGAATTCATTTTGATGGGCAGTATTTTTGTATGGATCAGAGCTTGTGCAAGCTTGTAGGAAGTTTCATATTAATTGTACCAGCCTGTGGTAAGTCATGCATTTAGATTTTACCTCAAGTTTCACAAGTATGTTAAGTTCTCAGGAGAACCCAACACACCTCTGGATTCATGCTCCACTGAATTATGAATGTATAAGAAAATTTGGAGTTGACTGACATGCACTATGAAGAAAAGAATATTTTGGTTTTGGACTTCAGGAGGATGGAAATCCCTGCTATTGAAAGTGTTCTTGTAAAATATCTGGGATTCATTAATGCAAGTAACAGTATGTGGGTTTTTTTTAATGATGTGCCCTCTTAATAAAATTACTTTTATTTTCTGTTAAAATTACAGAACACTTCATCCCAATGCCTTTTCTGTAATACAGTGTATTTCATCCTGTATCAATATCATGAAAGATTCCCAAATTTGAAAATCTCCTATGCTGCTAGTGTTCATTACACCTAGAACGCCTTCTAACTGGTTACATAAATACACATTAACAGTGAAAGAAGAGTCAGTTGGGACATGCTGTTTTGCAATAAGAGTCCTGTGTAATAGAACTTGCTTTAGAACCAATACAAAATTGGACTTAAATTATCCAAATTACAAAGAAGCTACTTCTTTTTGCCTCTCTGGCTGCTTCACCAAACAATTTCCAGCCTACTGAAGCCCTCAGCAAAGTCACTGTGAAATCCTGAAGTTTCTGAACCCTTGCCTCCTGTTCCACAATTTACTGAGATTGTAAAAACTTCTAGGCAATCCTGTCACTATGTTTAAACACTACATAGTACACTGAAGCAGAAAGCATATGCATTACTGTAACTGTGAACTCCATGATTGAGGGGAATTACATGCTGTAACCAGGAAAGCAGGAATTAAACTTTTGGCATATATGGCTGTTTTAAAATTCTTACAGGTTACAGCAACTTGGTATTAATACCTATCTTTTAATTCTCTTTTCATCAGAATCTTGTGCAAACTCTATACTCACAACTGAAATAGATTGCTAATGATTGTTTTATCTGATCGGTGTGGTAACATAAACCAAAAGTCTATTTCAAGGAACTCTTACAGTAGGATCATCAGGATTTCGGAAATAATCTTCAGCATGCTTCCTAAACTACTGATATTTATACAAGAGTCCTACTACTTACGATGAACTATGAGAAAATAAGGGCAATGAGGGACATTACTTGGCCCGCTGCTCCAAATTAGAAGCCAGATCCACTGTTACACTAAACTCAACTCTAATGATACTGGTACTGGGAAATGAATAGAAAGAGAGGAGAAACTATGTGTTAAAGAAATTTTTTTTAGTCTGTAATATAAAATGCTCATCATTAAATGACAATTTGAATATTGTTGAATATTTTCCAGACATGTAATGCTTGGCTGCTGTGGGTAACTTGCAAATACTGACAATTCTTCCTGGTAAATTAATAATATGTATTCGTACATTTAACTCAGCTTTAACTTTGTTGTCTTTCCTATAAACAATGCCACCGGTCATGACTAACTAATTTAGGAGTCTATTCCACTTCAAAGTATAAATTTGTTACTCTATTTGCCAGAGCACGGATCCCTGCTTAGTGATTAATGGACACATATTATATGGAAATACACGTGTTAGAGATGCTCAGTCAACTGTTGTCATGCCTTTGCCTCCAATTTTCACCTTTTCTGCTCCTCAGATGTTAGAGAAGCTTAAAAGCAGATGAAAGGTTTGTTACCAGCAGGTTCATCGTTACATTTCCACCCCTTAATAAAGGTGAAAGTTCTCGGGCCTTTCTGCTCAACTTTCCTAAAAGCGTTTAAAAGCAGAAAACTTGCTTAATCCACGAGGTAAAAAAAAAAAAGTCACGCCGCGGACGCGCGTGTGCGCACCTCTCGGGGATTTATTCGAAACGACCGACTGAGGCGCAACTTATTTTCGACAGCTAACTACCTGCGAGGCTCGGCAAAGCCTGAGGGGGGAGCTGCGAGCGGTGGTCGGTCCGCCTGCCGCACTCCCGCCCGGTGACGAGGCCGCCGTTACCTCAGAGAGGGACCGCCGTTACCTCAGAGAGGAGCCGCTTCCCGCCGGCGGGCGCCCTGAGGGAGGGAGGGAGGGAGGGAGGGACTGACTGACTGAGCTCGCCCGCTTATGGCACCGCGCGTTTTGCTCGTCTCCCGTCCCGGCAGCGACCTCCCCGGGCGGTGGCGGCGGCCACAGCACCCGCTCCGGGGTGGCCTGTTGGCGGCGGCTTCGGTCCCCTCCCGCCCCTCCGCTCCGCTCCGCCCCGTCCCCTCCCCGCGGGGTTTGGCCCTCTCGGGCCGCCGTTGTAGCTGGTAGCGGCGTTTCCGCGCCGTTTGGCGGGGCCGGGCTGCCCGGGCGGCGGCGGCGGCGGCGGCCTCCCGCCCCTCTTCCGTGGCGGCTGGTGGAGGCCCGGGGCGCCGACCAGCGATGTCGGAGGCGAGCGGAAGCCATGATCTCTTCTCCTCGCAGAGCTCGGGCGCGGAGAGCGGCCGCCTCTCGTTGCCGTCCACCTCGGGCAACGGCGCCGTGCCCCGGCACGACCAGCAGCAACGCCTGTCGAGCCGCCCTCGCCTGCCGGCCTCCGGGGAGGAGGGAGAAGAACTGGAGGCGGCGGGCGACTCGCCCAGGCCGCCGGAGAGCGCCGAGGACGCCGGCGATGACCGCAGCAGGAGGATAATCCGGAACCAGTACCGGGAGCTCATCTACAGCGTGCAGCGTAAGGCCCGGGTGCGGCTGCCTCGGGAGTCTCAGGGCCGCCGGCCTCTGCCCGGCCCCGGGGCGGCCGGCCCGCTTCGCCTCCGGCGGGGATGACTCTTTATCCCGGGGAGATGGGGGCTGCCGGGGGGGGGGGCCGGGGCAGCCGTTTAGGTGCCGGGCTGGTAGCTTGAAGATATTTTTTGAGGAACTGCTAAAGCTTTCGTGGGCACTCGTTGAGTTCCTCGGAGTGCTGAAATCTTGGGCCTGTGATTAGATCGAAATTGGTCTCCCTGGAAGCACTTGCAAGCCCAGGGACGACAAGGTTGTGAGGGATTTACCGGCACTTCACGTGTGTGACTGCATGGATGCAGGGGAACGATCAGCTTTAGACCCGGAGGTGTACTGAAAGCCTTTAATGTTGCCTTCGTGGTATTTGAGCTTTCATTTGAAAGGGCAGGAACCAGTATCCGCCCGTACCAGAAAGTTATTCTTAGGCTTTCCAGAAAGTGCCATGGGATTTTTAGCATCTCTCTAGGTGGGTGTGTCAGTACTTCTCCCGTGTGTGGAGTGTGCTGTTTTCCTCATGAAAGCATAACAATGGTTGTTTGAGTAAGTGCTGTCAAATTTAGCAACATGTGCTGTTAGTTGTTTTCTGCATACATGCTAAATTTGTAGGGTTGTTTATGAGAGAATACAACGCAGTTTATGGATGATCCAGCCTGTGTTTATGCAGAAGACCAACAGTGGTATGTCAGTGCATTGAGTACGGTGTAGGTCCTTAAAAGCAGTGCTATGAGTCGCTGTTCAGAATTGAACATCTGAAAGCCTCGTTAAGTCATATGTGTGCTGTTATGTATAAGTAACTGCGTTTGACATGGTGATCTTCAGATATCACCAAGCATACATTTTTGGGGGTTGGTTGGTTTCTTTTGTGAAGATCTGTAATAACTTATGGATAAGATGAATAACATACAGAAAACTATGGTATCTGTTAGCTGCTTTGCCACAGATACAGATATTTTACTGGAACCAAGAGGAATCTGGGATGTGCTAACATAAATTCAACCATATAAATCTTATTCCACTGAAGTAAATGGAAAATTACTACTTCAAACTGAGTTGGTGCATAAGCATTAATAAAAATAGAGCCTATGTACTCTTGCAATTAATGTACTGTAAGTATATTCTGTATTTTTGTGTGTATGATGGGCTATGAACCAGCCAGTTTTGATTAAGGTGTAAGTATGTATTTCTTGATGCTTCTATATTTAAGTAATTTAGGATTTCATTTGTGTCCCTATCCCACAGAAAATCGTGAGGATATGCTGAGTTCAAAAAGCAACAGACTGACGGAAGCCTTAGAAGAAGCCAATAAACTGTTTAGTGGAGGTAAAACAAGTTCTGTGGTCCTTATTAGAGGTGTTTGCTTGACAGTTGGCCAAGTGTGAGGCAATGATGCCTTATAAACAAAAAAGGGCAAGAGAATGAAATTGAAGTCCATGTACATTATCAGAATTATTAAAGTAAAATTTGATATGCTCAGTTGAAGAGGAATTGTTTGAATAAGGTGATATGGGGAAATAAATACCATTACTTTAGTGTTTATTTGCACTTAGAAATACTTCGTGCTTTATCTTGACTCTGTAGAACAATATATGTAAGTAGTACATTTATGAAAGATATGAGTGTAGAGGGGTGCATTTCACTTGGAGAGATGGAAAACGTATCAATGAAAAATGTGTTTTATTCTTTAAGATAATGTGTTATTTTTCCATGCTTGCCTTTGTCAGTGTCATCCTCTCCTTTTTTTTTTTTTAAAAATGCAAATATTATTGTAAGGATCATATAAGTAAGTGTGTTACAGGTCATTGCAATAAAATGGTTTACAAAGCTCAATACCCAGGATAGTCTATATGCTAAATTTTATTATTTTTTTACAATTTCATAATATTAACATAAAAATCTTTTCTGTAACAGTTTCCTGTGCACGAGAGGCTGCGCTGGATGCCCAATTTCTGGTCCTAGCATCAAATCTAGGAAAGGAGAAGGCCAATGAGTTGCGCTCTGAGATGACAGCATTTGATTCACTAGCATTTGCGGAAGACTTGGTAAGTTCCTGACTCTGAATTTGCCAACAATTTTGCTAGAGGTTTGCCCTATTTGTTACAGAATCATAAAATAAAAGCCTGAGATTGTCAGCAGGACATGACAGATCTGATGGAATTTAACACTCTTCCTATGAATTTCTTCAATTAACTTTCTGGTTAGTGTTGTTCATTGTTTTAAACTGTGTATTAAGCATTTCCATTATGCATAGGGGAAAATATAACTTAAAATGCAGCCACGCAGCTACCCCCACCCTTGCATTGCTGCATTGCTGCTACTTTATCACAGTGCAGTCAGTTCGTGCTCTTAGGGTAGTACTGTGCGCTTTTTTAATACCCACTGTTTTGTAGTTCCTCAGTAGCTAAGTAGTTTCTTTATCCTGTCCACTGCCTTATATGTTTTAGGATAGAGTTCTCAAGGCCCTGCATCACTGACATGAAATGGGACTTTGGATTACTTGCACGCTTTTAGACTTGACGTGTTTGTCTCTGTACTGTGACTGAGTGGAAGAGTCAGTTCAGAAAAGCTTTGAAGCAGACTTTTTTTTTTTTCTCCGTGAAAATTTTCTTTTATGTTACAGCAGATTAATAAGGAGTCTGAGCCTTTGGTCAAGTCTAGAGCTCTGCAGTATAAAACCCCATGAATTTCAATTGTTTTATTCAAGTTTTTCCTGGGGAAGTCTGGATTGGTAGATGCAGGATTGAGCCAAATAAGTCTTTTTTACAGTATTTGAGGAGCTAGGCTTCCTGGAAGTGTGTGGTGTTCAGAAACTGTGAGACATCTTATCTTTATAGTGCAATTTAAGTAATGCTTTGCTACTTCATACGTCATTGAAATTCTATTGGAATATAGGCAGTTTTATTTACCTATAGCTTTTTTTTTTTCATTCCTTGCTGATGCTTGCTGAACACAAGAAGTCTGTATGTGAGTGTTTTCCTGTTTTCACAATGTATTCAGGAAAGTCAAGGTTCTTATGCAGTGATATTAAATACTAATCTAGCAGGACAAACACCGTAATACAGTATTTCACCATTACTGTATTTACTGATTTTTTTCTCTAAGTGAATTTTCATTGCAGCTTTTCTTCTTTTGTAGCTAACCTTCATGGGTATAAATCGTATAGAAGTAGAAGAAAATGATAGTGATTCTGAGGGCACTTCAGGTGGCTATTTACCTAGTAATGCCTGGCATAAACTGGGAGAAGAAACAGAAAAATACTTCAGAAGAGCACCTTCTTTTCACTATATGTAAGTTTATTTAAGGAAATCGTATATACTGCAGCACAAGCTAATAGCCTTAACTGATTCTTATCTTTAATGCCCTGGTCTTGAATAGAGTTTAATCTGGGGTCACACAGTGTCAACAAGAACTTCTGTGTGGTCTCTGTTCTTATGGTACAGTGAATGCTTTGTCTCCAAAATATTCCATATTTCTCTCTTTGATTTTGATTTGGCTTGACTACAAAATAATATCACTGGTATCTAGTAGAGATAGCAAGGTATTCTTGATTTACCTGTTCTAGGTCAAAACCAGTAGAAGTGATCCTCTTTCCTTTAAAAGCTGACTCTTCCATCATCTTTCTCTCCCTGTGCAAAGCTGCAGCCAGAATCATGAATAGAGGAACCTTTCGGGTTTTTTTCTTTTTTCTTTCTTTCTTTCCCAGACAGTTATGGAAGGTCAGTCCTTCAGGGTCTATATCTTTTATCTGATGATTGTATTATCATGAAGAGGCCAACAGTTCTTTGTTGTACGTCTGTGTTAATGGGTTGTCTTTTAGAATCTTGCTTTCTGGCTCTGCCTTCAGAAGAAATCACCTGATTACCGGCAAGTGGCCTTATGTAGAAGCAACATCATCTCTCCTTATGCGTAGGCAACCCATTTAGTAGGAGCCTTTTTAGCTGCTGTCAAATGACCCTTAGTCACCTGGCATATACACAGTGCTCCAATTTAAATCTCTCATCAAGTCAGCCTAGAATAGCAGGATCTAGTTCAATTAAATTATCCACAGTAGAGCTGATAGAATATTATTCAGTTGTCTATGCTTTTACACTTGTTCCACCCTCCAATAAGTATCACTGTAATTGTAACAAAGTTACTGAATATAATCATTTGATCATGCAATATCTGATATTTAACGTTGGATAGCTAATTGAGATATTTCAAACTTATGTTTGCACTTTAAAGCTGTAAGCTCTAAATGATAAGTATATTTTTCAATCATTTTTATCATCTTAAGACAAAACTGACTGCAAGAAAGACTTTTTTTCTCATTAGTTGCGTTTTGACATCTTAAGTAATGATGGGCTTCTTTTGATGGAGGATGTGTGAATATTTGCAGAGTGTTAATTTTAAATAATAAAGTGTAGTTCTCAGTTTAGGAAAAGAACACTTATTTCTGACTCCATCTATTCCTGTCTGAGGCCTGAGTTTAGGTTTTTTTCATGGTCAGTCTGTGACTTCTGAAATTGAGCAGTCACAACTCACCCAAGATAAGGAAAAATAGGTGCTGCAGATTTTTTGGCTACTGGCTGAACTAACTTGGGTTGAGTCTCAATTCACACTCTCTCGTTTAGGCATCTAACTTGGTGGAGATTCAAGGCAATCAAAGTTAGGAGCCTAAGTTCCTTATGTAGTCAATAGAGAGAGGTAAGCATTTCAAGAAAGTGCATAAATCTAGCATGTATATTATGCTCACATTGTTTATTGAGAAGCTTTGGATCTCTTCTTAGTGTACTGAATGTTCTATTGATTGACTATATTTTTAAAATGTGTGGCTTTTTTTTTTTTTTTTTAAAAAAAAGCTTACTCCAAACCTGAACTTACAGAAATTAAACAATAGATGAAAAAGAGAGAAATATTTTATGGAGAGAGTTTTCAGGCAGAAAAGTTTATAATAAATTCAAATGGAGATATTTGAGGATATGAGCCATATATTCTGTTTAATTTCTTAACTAGCTTTAAGAAAAGTAGATTTAAAGCTTTCAGTTAAAAAAAAAAGTTGGAGTAATTGCATCAAATTTTATACATCTGTTGTTAATTCTGGTATGAGGCTGCCGACATATTGGGAGCAACTTCTGGGGATGGTTCTTTATAGAAATCTCTAAATGTGGTATCATGATATTTTTAGATATCGGTCATTACTTTGCACTTCTATCAGGAGGAGATCAACTGCTCAGTATGTAGATTTCTTATCATACAATGTAAAATATATTTCCATATATATGTTCTTTTTATATCGGTTAGGTTAGGATCTTTCAAGTCTGATCCTCCTGTACCAAGGCAACGGATAGAGAGGCAGAAAAAGGCTACAGGAGGAGAAGAAAAACGGGCAATGCCTGCTCAGGTTTGTGAAGCGTTATCTTTATTAACAATTTGTTGTGGCATAGTTATTACAAGTGACTTTTAACTATCTCTGTTCATGTTGTTTTGGGTTTTGTAGTGATGAACTGTGTAATACTAAAGGATTCAGATTTCATTATTAGGCTGCCTGATTTGTTTTGTGTGGACTGCAGTATTTCACTGAGTGGAAGGAAACAGGATTTACAGACTGGTTTCAAGTTCATATTAGCTTATTTGCTCTGATGCTCTTGCTTTGAAAGGAAACAAAAAAGAAACTTCTTTACATTAGCCTGTTTTCAACTTTTATTTAAAAAGTGTCTAACAGTGTGTGGCATTTGCACAGAAATGAGGTTAGCAACAGTAAACTAATTAGCTCATTTAACCGCTATTTTCCCTGCTTTCTGTTTCCCTCTTCTTTCTGTCTTACTCTCGCAGAAAGGCAAAAGTCTAAGTATACTTAGAGAGGCTTACATTTGAAACTTTGAAAAAATAAACCATGTTGTTACGGGGAACCTCTGGCTGATAATGCCAGTACATAGAGGCAAAATGTTGTATATGTCTTTCTAAATACAGCCTACTTCACAATAATCCAAATAGTGATAGAAATTATTCTGATACAGTTTGTACTGGGAAGAAGAGGAGCTGAAGGGTTTGAGAGAGTTGCTACCAGAAGTGAGTGACTGCTTTTTGTGGTTTGCTTAGGTAAACACTGATGATCAGCATACATGTCATTCTGTGTTAGAGATACAGTTGTGTGTGAAAGTTTCTGTAGCTTGCTTTATTGCAAGGTGGTCAAAGGGAAAGTGTTAGCTAACAGGAACAGCAGACACGTTACTGAAGACTGTACTTGAAAAGTGAATTTGGTACTCTGTTGATTACAGTGCTTGAAGGACGATTTGTAGTACCCTGCTTTACAGATAATGAACAAATCTGTAAAATCACAATAATTGTGTCCTTTGACCATGTCAAACTTCAGGCCATGATGTTTCTTACACGTAAACTTAGGTGCCTTTTCTGAAAAAAAGTTAGGATCTTGATGAACTGCCCTTCTATGCTTATAAATAAACTTCAGTAAACTCACAGACTATGTATCACTAGGGGTAACCCAATTCCACAGAACTATTGGAAAGTAAGCATAGACCAGTAAGTAGGCTCAAAACATACAAACTGTGGCCTTTCAGTTTGATATTGTAAGATGGGAATTAATTCCTAAAGCATTTTGTAAGTTGTCTCATGTTTGCATAAGCGTGTCTGTAACTGTGCATGTGTGGCGTAGAGAGAAAAAACTATCTTTCATGTTACGTGTTCATAAAAGGCCCTTTTCATATTCTTGTCTTAACAACAGTGATTATTTGAGGTGAAGCTGTGTTTCTTTTTTCCAGTTAAAAAAAATGGAGGAGTCTCATCAGGAAGCTACAGAAAAAGAAGTAGAGAGGATCTTGGGATTACTGCAAACTCATTTTAAAAATGACCGTAAGTGTGATTCGCTTAAGCTTTTAAAGCGTTAATTTGAGAAAATGAATACTCTTAATCTTCTACAGTTAAGAGTGATTAAACTATAGAAACAAAATTAGGTGGGGGTCGCAAGTAGAAATCTTTGTGTTGAAGGATATATACTGACTGTTATTTTTTATGAGCACTAATCAGTTGCTGTTTGATTGCAAAGTAAACTGAAATCCTACCCTCTCCGTCTTAGTAGAGCATGCCAGTGTTTAGAAGGCAATCAAGTGGTCACTCTGTATGTGTATGCCTGTGGCACAAGATGGCAGAAAATAACATTCTCTAGAAACTTTGTTTCTTTCTGCAGGCCACTGGGAATTCAGCATTGTAACTAAATTGACATAAACATTCAGTTAGCTTTTAAAAGGAGTATTGACTTAAGTTTGTGTTTAGGTATATTAGCTCTTTGTCTACCACCTTTTTGTTTGTGTTTTTTTTTTTTATTAACAAATAAAATTTGTTTTTGCATCTCTAGCTGATACACCTATTTCCTTCTTTGATCTTGTGATTGATCCAAACTCTTTTGCACGTACTGTGGAAAACATCTTCCATGTGTCTTTCATTATAAGGGTAAGGCATGACGTATTTCTTGAAATCTTATTTTAGATACTGGAATTACCTAGAAATATTGTTTTGTTGTTTTTATGGCTTCGATGTTGACAGATTAGGATTGAAATACTGGGAATCCTAATTTTTTTTCTACAAACAGTCTGTGATATTTTGGTAATTGAATAAAAAAGAAAACAGAGTTGACAGATTAATATTTTTAATTAGATTTTTCTATTACAGTCAATTTACCAACAAAACAATCATGAAATTTTTGCTGTCAATGCACTTCTCAAAAAGGAATCCTAGCTCACTTTATTTTAGATTATAGAAGAGTAGTCATAGAGTATAGAAGAGTTATTGAGGTTGTAGGAAAGTATGTCACTGCAGTGTTTTCTGTTCTTTTTGAATCTGTAGATTTGGATTTCAAGCTATACTTAGCTTGTCTAATAAATAAAATTAATTTGGGAAAAGAGAAAAACTTAGAAACATATTTTGACTAAATTCAGGTTTATAATGAATAGTGATGTGATTACAAAGCATTAACTCAAGTATATTTAATGACTAATAATGATTTTTAATAAAACAATTTTTTTTAATCCAACAGTTACTAACTGTCATATATCAGCTGCATTCTTCATAAGTGCTATATTTAAATAATTTTTCTTATTTGGTATGCCAATTAAGATGCTTTATCAATATATGTATCTGTTTATGATTATGTAATATATTAATTAAAAATATGAAATCTCAGTGCATTGTCCTAATTAGCTCTAAATTCTGAAATTTTAAATCCTACTGTCTTTTAGGATGGTTTTGCAAGATTAAAGCTGGATGACGATAAATTGCCAATAATAGGTAAATCTAGTTTTGGAAGACTATAATAATTTTTTGTTACAACATTGAAAAGTAGCTACCTCTTACGTGTTCACAAAGTTTTTGGTATATTTTTAGCTGCAAGAGTAGAGATTCAGGGATATGCAGTGAATGTAATTGAAGGCATGAAGAGATCTATGAGAGGAACTGAAAGGATCGAGTCTCTTTAAATATTAAAATATGGAAAAAGGCCATTATGCTGATCTATACAAATTAATCCTACTAATAGAAATAAAAGGTTATTACCTTTCCTTTTAAGTGATACTTTCTCTAGTAAGTATATGAACATTGTTACACTTTGCTGAGAGAAGATATTTCTGTGTGCAAGAAGTCTTCTTTGTCTATCTGAGTGGGGAAGTGCTGCAACTTCAAAACAGTTGAAAAGGAAATGCCTTCCTATGTACAAGGTCTTTGGCTTTCATTCCCACAGGATATCAATGGGATTAAGACTTTGGTGGGATTTCATAAAGGATTAAATACTTAGGTCCTTCTGGGACTCTGAGAAAAGTTAGTCTTTAAAATTTTAGGAGGTAAGACTAAAGTAATTTCTTAAGAAGTGTATAGTACAGGCTACTGATAGATAGCTTAGTGGAGCATGTATAATTGATCTGTTTTTTGTGAAGCTTTTGTGTTCCTGGAGGAAGGTGACTTTACAAGTATAAAGACTATGAAAACACTATGTTTCGAACAGAGCCTTCAAAAGACAAGGCGGGAGGGGAGGATGACCGTAGTAATGGAGCACGGAACCAGGTTGTCATATCTCTGAACCATCAAGAATGGAAGGTATAATAGATAGCACTTGATACTTTTGATTTTTTTTTTTTTTTTTTTAAAGTGTAAGAACGCATGTGAGGGCTGTGCTGTTATGTACTCTGATAAGGATAGGTGTTCCTGTATATATTACCACTACATTTAATTTTATGGATTCCAGGACAATCACAAATCTAATTAATGCTTTTAACTGCAAGAAAACTGAGAATTGGGATAGCAATTTCATCTTGGATCGTTGAAGCCTGGTCAGTTTAAGTGCTTTTAAGTTGTGCAGTGACTTGCCTTTACTGTTTTATATGAGGACTGCATAAATACGGAGTCTGTTTCTTCCCTTAATGTATGATACTTGCTTCTAGAGGGGAAGTTCTCCATGCAATTTCCTCACTGTTTGCTGTTTGTAATAAATCTTAGACAAAAAGTAGTTTTTAGCACATACCACTCTTCTTTGTCCCTCACTCAGAATGTGCAGAAGAAATTTAGTAATTTGAAATAGTGCTTTAGTATGAGAAACTTTATTACTTACCTGGTGGTAACTACAATTAAATTGAAATAGTTCAGCTCTTGTAACTCACATACTCTTGTCATATCTAACCAGGAAATTGTAGAAACATATGAAATAACAGAACCTATGATTAGCCCTCCTCATCATAGAAATGAAGAAGAAATGGAGATAGCTTAATTCCTCAGGTAAGTTCTTTTAATAAATCAAACTAAATAAGGATACAGTGCATGAGTTCCTTATGCATCTGGAAGAGCTGCAGGGAAACTACCTGTGACTTAAAAGTGTAGAAAAACTATAAGCAGGGTAACTGTATAACATCTGGAACATCTCTGTATTCTTGATCTCTTTATGGAACAAAATGTAATCTAGTCTTCTACGTGGTAATTAACTGAAAAAAAATTATTTTTACATTTGATGGTCAGTTAAGTGATATACTTGAGTTAATTTTTGGAACTTTATACTCAGAATGCAATGCTGTGAAGAATCATAGCTTAGTTTTTGTACTTTTTTTTTTTTTTTAACCTGCTGACAGCTGATGTTGTTAATAGAGTAGTCTGAAGAAGGACTTAGGGAAGTGGGAAGGGAGACAGCCTGGTTCCCTCTAAAATCCTTTAAATGACAGGATTGAATTCTTTTATTGTCACAATTGTCTAGTAAGTTCCAAATCTTAATGCATGTTGTCTTAGTGTTTTCTCTTTTCTTTCTCCCTAGGTGCCTTAAAGAAAATATTTTAAAATGCTTCCTTCAGAGAAGATTTTTATATGTATATATTGTAAAATTAAATTTATTTTTTATCAAAATATCTTGACACTTTATATAAGCTGTCTTGTTTATACCTGTCACAGGGTTATTGCCATATACTTTCTATTTATTATGGTTTTGTTTACTACTTTCTAAGTGTCAGTAAACTTTATATAAGCTTTCATAAAAAGCACCTGCTATCCCCCTTCTGTCATCCCTTGTCTCTCCCCAATAGCAGCCTGCAAGTGCGATTTACATGGTTAACCATCTCTGCTGTGACAATCTTGTTATCTAGATGGTCTTGGGTGCTGCAGGAAAAATTGATATTGTCTTCCTGTTCTTACTCTTCTGGAAATCAAGGTTCGAGTTTGGAAATTTGATCTGAATTACAGATAAAAATTCCTCCTTCCTTTTTTCCTAAGTGTTTTTGGTTTCGTAACTTGGGCAGGACAGCTTTATTAGGCCATGACATTATTTTCTTCAAAATAAATGAAGTCTAGCTCCATCTCCAGAAGATGCTCTTTGGAGCACCACTGCCTCTGGAGGTTTTTAGGATTTCATCCTTCCTTTTATCATTAGGCAGGGTTTCTAATGAAGCAGCTGAGGTGGTAGGGACCGAGCGATGTTCTGTCCTGCTGCTACCACCCCCGTTAGAGCACGTTTCTGGGGGGTGATGAAACGCGGTCAGGCTCTGAGGGTACGCGAAAACAGAGCTGGATCCTCTTTGGTTATCTGCAAGAGCACCGAGAGCTCTGTGCCCGTCTGCAGCAGCAGGCGGGGGCCCGGCCCGCACCTCTGAAGGCGGCAACCTCCGCCGCTTCGGCCCGGGCGGGGCGCTGACGGGCAGGGCCGCTGCCGGCCAGCGGGACCGCCGGGCGCCATGCCCGCCGCCGTGGTGGAGTACAGCGGCTGGAAGGAGGGCTACCGCTGCGGCTACTGCGCCTCGGAGCGGGGGAAGGTCTCCGCCGGTAAGCGGGAGGAGGTGGTGAGGAGGGGGCCTGCCCGGGGTCCTGTGGTGGGAGCCGGGGGCCGGGGGAGCGCGGCCGCCCTCAGTAAAGATGGGGGAGCTTGCCGGGGTAAAGATGGCGGGGCGGCCGTTTCCTGTGGGCGCTGCCCGTAGCGAAGATGGCGGCGGTTGTTTCCGGCCGTCCCGGCGCGGCGGGCAGGGTGCCGTCCTGAGGCGGGCGGCGCGGCAGGGCGAAGGGGGTCACCGGGGGGAGATGGCGGCAGCCGGCAGCTCTGCCAGCATCGTCGAGTACTTCGGCGGAGAGGATGGCTACCGCTGCGGCTACTGCAAGAACGAGACCGGCAACCTCTCTCATGGTGCGGCCCGCGGGCAGGGCGGGCTGCGAGGGGAACCGTGAGCGGGCCGGGCCGCGCCGGTGCGGCCGCAGGCTACGGGGCTGCTCCCAGCCGGTGCCGGCGGGGCTGAGGGAGGCCTGGGAGCGGCGGGTTAAAGGCGGCGGTTTGGCAGCAGCCTTCGCCCTTCCCGCCTCCGTCCTGCCGGGAGCGGGCAGCTGCCCTTCCCTGCGGAAAGTGCCCGAAACCCCTTACCCTGGGCTGGCCGGGAGCGGGGGGGGGGCGGCCTGCGAAGCGAGACGGGGTCGGTGTGGGGCCGGAGGCCGTGGGCTCACCGGGAGACCTCGCCTCAGGGTTTTGTAGGAGCACTCCTTCAGTCTAAGGGCAAACCATCAGGAATAACGGGAGAGCTGCGTGGAGGATGAAATGCTTTAATTATTACTGTCGTAATATCCGCACCCAACCTAAGGACGCGGTCAGGATCTGGCCCGAAGTGTTCTCTCGGTACAGTTTTGCTTCTCAGCTGCTGCTGCCCTGCCTGACCCTCCAGCTCGGCGACAGTCCGGGTTAAGCCGTAGGTGAGAGCAGAGCGTGCCTGCCCGGCGGGGCTCGACGGCTCTAAAGCTGTGGCTGGACAAGTTTCGCTTAGGCCAGCTCAAGGGCAAGCGGATTCTGATTCTTTTACCCGGTGAAGAGGTGACGGTCCCTGTGCCCTGCCCTGCTCGGCTCGGGGGCGGCCCGGGCAGTTGCTCTCCGAGGGGTCCCTGGGAACGGTCTGCGTCAGCTTCAGCGCCTCTCAGAAGAGTTCTTCTGTCCTGGTGTTCCTGACTGATTTTAAGAGAACTAAGGAGCAGTTTTATGTTATTTTGTTGGTGTGTCTCTGGGAAAGACAGCAGGTGGGGAGGTAAACTTTTACTTGTACCGTCAGAGCAATATAGTCGATTGCATCCCAAGATTTATGTTGGGTTTGCTTTTTTACACTTAGTGTGGATGTTGAAATCTGTAATTTATCAGATTTATGAATATGCTAAATCCTTGAAAGGCATCTATTCGAAAGTCACCATTAGCGACTCATATTTACACTTATACTTCTGTAAAGCTTGTTGTATTTTAAAGCATAACTGGTCAGTCAAGTGTGTTACTGTATTATTTATTTCAGGTATGTGGGCACATTCAATGACAGTTCAAGATTACCAGGATCTGATAGACAGAGGATGGCGAAGGTAAATTTAAAAAGAAAATACAAAGCCGTGTTGTCAGTTTAGATACAATTTAGAATCCAGATTTAAGATTTAAGCCTGTGAAAACAGTTAACTAGTTTCCATAAGTAATTGAAATAAAACTATTTTTCTGATGCTCTGCGACTTTTTGTAACGTGACACTTGTCGAACAGGAAAATATTCAGTTGTTTTGGAAGGATAGTATTTTAGTACAGCAGTAAAAAAACTGAAGAACTTGCTTCTTGACTTTTGTTGCTCATGTAATATTTTGGTATTATTTTAACAAAAAAGGTTGGTCTTCCATTTATTTTGTAGTATAAGCAACAAAAAATCAATACGTGTTTATTATTATTTTTAGAAGTGGAAAATATGTCTACAAACCTATCATGAATCAAACGTGTTGTCCTCAATACACAATAAGGTAAGAAGCTCAAAATATACTACTGTAAGTGATTTGACTGCTTCAGTTATGTTCAACCATTTGTGTTTACTGTTTTAAATACGTAATATTTGAAAAGTTTATCTACTTTTAATGATACTTTGAATTCCAAGTATATGCCGCTGGGTTTGTGCATAGGCACATCAGCAGCTCTGTGGTGTTTTCCTGTAAGCAATCTAAGTGTGTACCCTTGCCTTTTACTTCTGGGTTGCAATCCAAAGCAAGAGTCCTATGATTGATCTCTTGCTCATGGGTTGCAGGTGACCCAGTATGTCTGCATCCCACAATCACTGCTTTAGTAGCCCACGTAAGAGCGGCTGTCAGTTGAATAGGTATGAATAATTCTAGATATGCTTTTCTGGCATTAGTAGTTAGTACCAATGCTGTATCTGTGGGATGGATAAATGAAAAATTCTAGTGTATTAGCTTCCTAAGAAAGCTTTTTTATGCAGTGCTTGAGGTCACCTTGACGTATTTTAGTGATTATAGTGATATACACACAAAACATGCCATAAAGAATGATACTATGCAGTACAAGGCAAGATAATTTTATTAACTCAAAAGTGTTAATAAAATAATTGACCACTTAATATAGGGAAGCTTAAGAAATAATTAGAAAATACATATACAGTGTAATTTTTTAAAGTGGTTCCTTAACATTTTTTTCTGAAATAACCTTTCACAAAGGAAATGATCATAATTTTTTGTTTTTAAGGTGCCAGGCTTTGCGTTTTCAGACCTCCAAATCTCACAAGAAAGTTCTGAAGAAAATGTTGAAATTTATTTCCAAAGGAGATGTTTCGAAGGGAGTGAGTGAAGGTTAGAAATTTGTTGTGTTTGAAAACCAATGCTGATGTTTGAAAGGAGGATCAAGTACCTGCTTGAGTGATCAAATGGCTAATACGCTTTGATTTTTGTATATAGACCCCTTTATAAAGGTCTGGCTAGGTTGTGTCTTTAAAGCGTGTTTTGAGTCAAGAGCGCTATGTAACCCAGAGACCAAATTGTGCAGCTGGCTTGCTCTATTGAAGAATATGTTTCCTTACTTTTTGCATAGAGCAACTTATTTTCTTTTTCGTCTCTGGGCACATGCTTACTTTCTAGCTGGGTGCCATCGAGAATTAGACCCTGGTTTTACCTCTGTCATAAAAGTGATAATCTAGAGAGGACTAAGCAGGAGAGTGGGTGGCAGGGAAGAAGAAGAGCAAGCAAGGAAAGGAGTTTTTCTTCCAGGTGATTGAACAGTCACACCCCATTTATCCAACACCAAAACTAGCTATTCTCTGTTGTGGTGGAACTTGTTTTGGTTCTGAATCACTATAATTTGCCTCTTGTGTGTTAGGTTTTTTGGATCTTTTTTTTGTTGTTCGTTTGAAGTTATGGCATGAGAACAGTTGACTCCCCCATTTTAGTGGAGAAAATAAAACTGTTCTCATGAATAAGTTGGTGCTAGTAATTCAGGGTCACAGAGGAAGCTTTCTGTTTTCAGACTATTGCAAACAGTCACTTTATCTATTGGGAAACAGTTGTAAAAATGGAAATGAGTTAATTTAATATTAATGTTAATAGTGCAAAGTGTGAGCTGCAGTTACACAGAGAGAAATTCACTCATGCAGTTTTTTAATTATTTACAGAAGAGCCTATGGATTCCCACATAGAGGATGTGGTCACGTGCGATTTTGCATACAAAAGTGAATCTCATGTCAGTCAGTCTGAACTGACTCCCTTGAGTGTGGATCACACAGAGAGGGTGGAGAATGAAGATAAGGACATAGGAGAAACAAAAGAAGAGGTGAATGCGCAGCAGGTGGAATCGGGTTCACTTCAGATCTGTGCACATAAAGACACAACAGTCCCTGGAGAACCATCGCATTCAGCTAAAATTGTTCATGCACCACCTAAGCCAGGTAAATTTCTGGTTATAATTGGAATATACTGTCATGTTTTCACATGATGTTGAAGTCCTCCTTTTTATCTTGGCTGGTAAATCAGTAATTGTTTCTTTTTATTCCCTATACTCTTCCCAATTTATGGAATTACAGTGTATAAATTAAGAGGTTCTGCGTGTTAATTGTTTTCTTATTTTTTCCTGAAAGCTGCATTGATTTTCATTATATTAATTTTTTTTAGTTTGGTTATTAAGAATACATATCTACAGCTGATAGTTTTCTGTAAGCTATTTAGATTGCAGTCAGATAGGTCAAGGTAGTTGAATCTCATCAGACATTGGGACCAGTTTCCAGTTCCAGGGTACTTTTGTGTGCAGAATAAAATGTACATCCAGTTTTCCCTTTCTTCTATAGGATGTGGTGACTCAGGCTTTATGTAGCTTGAGGTATGGTTCATAAGGATCATTGAGTCCAGCTCAGGGAGTTGGACTCCCTGGTTCTGCAAGACTAAGAGCTGGGTACAGCTCTGGCTGGTGCTGCAGGAGTGCTAGTTACCGAGTTAGGTTAAGGCCTAACCTCATCTCTTGTGCGGCAGTGGGAAACCAGTTTAAGACCCAAGAAAAACACCCTAGGTATTGTTTTTACATTTCTTCGTTTCTGCAGGTCATCTTGTAACACAACTGACGTTGTTTACACCTTGTGAATACACCCCTGTAAATAACTTGCTTAAGACTGTATTTTTATGCTTTTGTAGACTGTTTGCCACAGGTCTAACTGGCATTGGAAATACGTTCAGTATATTGTTGTGTCGTTATTCTGTAGGCTTAAAGAAAATTGTATAACTTTCTGATGATTTAAAAAGAAAAAAAGTACCAATTCTTCTAGTCGTCTATAAAGAATGACATTTTGTAGGTGAGCTTTTCATCTGTTTGGGAGCTTTCTGTGTTTTAGATTTTGGCTAACTTCAGATTAGAAAAGCAGTGTCACTAGAGGATGTGAAATTATGTAGTAATTTCTCTTTTTTGTCTTGCTGTGAACTTAATATTACATTTCTGTAAGGAAGTGCAGTAAGTATGTACAAGAAGTAAGGCAATCTCCCTCATGTTACTTCTGATGCATTTATACAATGGTACAGCTCTCATGTGCCAAAAACTGAAGGTAAATTCTTATTCATGTCTAGAGTTTTGTGTGAAAGTACATGGAATATTGGTGGCAATTTTAATATAATAATATTAATAATTTTTAGTATAATACTAATTTTAATAGTATGGTCACTTTTTTCAATATGGAAGTTATCCCTCAGTCAAGCTTTTGTATCACAATTGTAAAGATTTCTGAAATGCTGCCTTTGGGCTGAATTTGAATGTGAAATCTTTACCCTAAAAAAGGATAATCTCATTGTTGGTCATCTGACTCTATTCTCTTTCATGTGGTAGCTGTTATGGTACCCCTTGGTGTGGCCCGAGAGCCTGGAATCTACATCTTCTTGCAGTGGTGTTAAGCTTTTCACAGGCTGTTGTGACAGGGAAGACCGTATGTCACAGCTGGCAGGTGATCCTCTGCGTGGTGTGATCGTACCTGTTGCACATGCAGAGGAGTCATTAAGGGTCCCTGAGGAAAATAAGTAGTGCTGGGAACTACTGCTACCAGGACATGGCTGCAGAGTGCTGCGGGTTGCCTCTCCTACAGCTTCTCTTTTGTGCTGGCTGTGTTCTTGTGGGATGTGGGTGATTTCTGGAAGGAAGATGGTAAGGGGTGGATGGATTATTGACGGAATAATTCATTTGACTAACAGTCTGCGCTGGAAAAGAGGGGCAGAATTGCTGACAGGCTCTTTGTGGCTCAGAGATTGCCGATGAGGCAGCCTTGTCTTAACTTCATGTTTCCAGTTTTGCATAGCCTCTACAATGGCCTTTTCAGAAAAATAAAGGGCATTTTCTGAATTGCAGTTAGCCAATTCATGGTGAGTAATGTTAGTTAAAATCTCAGTGGAGACTGGATGCTTTAGAGTTTCTGCATGTGTTGGGCTGTCATACTAATTCCTAATTTCACTTACCTATTATGTGTTGTGCCAGTATTTATGAGAACTTCAGAGTACTTTTTTCTTCAAAGATTTTTGTCTCCTTCTGTAGAGTGGCTAATTTCAAGTAAAATAATGTTGTTTTTTCCTTAATGAACACTCATTCCAATTAGATCAGGTTTTCAGCAGCTTAACAAGCAATTTTGCATCTAAACAAAAAGGAAAGTTTTCAGAAATGCTTGATCAGAAAACCAGTAGTGCTGCATAGAAGCAGTACTGTTACACATTCCTGGAAACGTATTCCAGAATTTTTAAGACTGTATTTTATATTTTGATTTTATAAAATGCACTCAAAGCTTTTATAGCCCTTATGTAGTTCATATAACTTTTATTTGTTGTGCAAATTTTCAAAACCCTCTTGTTTTTTAAGTAACTGATGACAAACTTTGGGTTATGTAAAACTTCATTTTGGAAGCAAAGTAAGTGGATATTGACAGCAGATGGCAGTCTTGGGTAAATTATTAGTGTAAACCAGCCATTGTTTTGAAAAAGGTGAGGTATGGCCTTTAGTTACTTTAAGAATAACATTGGGTAAAACTTGAAACACTGGAAATACAAATAAAGAAAGCCTGAAACATTGTTTGTACTCTTTCAGAAAATGGGGGTTTACTTTTATAGAGGAGAAATACGCATCAGTGTGCTTCTTTCTTTCTGGAGGTTTTAAATGAAATATAGAAGTGAATAGTAAATGCATCAGCTTATTTAATTAATCTTTTTTTTATTTTAAGAGTAGGTGGTGTCACAGGTCAAATTCAGTTTAAAATTTTCCAGATAGAAAAATGTTTAGTTTTCATCTTGGAAAATGTAGACTTATGCTGTAATAAGATTGTTTAATTGCATTTTTATTCCTTGATAAACAGAAGGGTCATTGTCCTATAGAAATAATGGGCTGTTTCTGCACAGTTTCAGATAGAAAAGAAGGTTTGCTTATGTCTGTATGCACGTTCATTGTTTTAAGAAGTATTTCTTGCTAACTTATAGCTCATAGAAGATACGAGACATGAAACAGATCCTGATACAGATGAAGTACTCATTCTTCAAATGTATCATGAATGTTTTAAATAAACTTTTCCTCTGACTACTTTGCCCGTGGACAGGTCACATAGTATCTGTAATTTCCTCATAATATTTGTCCTTTTCTAGTGAATAATTTTAGCTGTATGGATGAAACAAATACTCAAAAGCCTTAGCTGAGAGGTAAGAACACTTGATCATAAAAAACGCTAGTGTGATTGCAGGATGTCTGAAGAGTGCCAAAGTGGTATTAGCTCTTCTCTAAGTCCCTGACATGCTCTCAACATTTCAGCTGTCATGGAGTCTATGTGGAGAAACCAGACTGGGACTTTTATGGCTGAGCCATGAAGAGCTCGCTGCTAACTTGCCCCAGGAGTGCACTTATAAACTGTCTAAATTCTGTATGGTATGCACATTAAAAAGAATAGTTTACAGCCTTACTGATACTTAAAAGTTTATCCCAATATAGAGTATTTTGCCAATTTCTGTGATGTATCTATTGGTAAAATAAGATGCAGGCAGTGACTCTAAACACATCAGTGAGCTTTTAAAATAATCAGTGCTTTTACCATTTCTAGTTTGCAGAAGGATACCACTGTTCTCATTGTCCATGGGAAGGTTTGGGTAGAGGACAAGAAGCAGGTAGAGGACAAGAAAGATGTCAGCTTTGGCTAATAAGTTATTGGTGAGGAGGAAAGAAAGCTCAAACTGCGTTTTCATAGGAGTTCTGTAAAAAACAATTTCCATGTAATTTCCAGGTATTCAAGAGAGTAAAGTAGGATAAGCTGTAGTTAAGTCTGGGTTTGGATTCTTCTTTTCTTCTTTAAATATTAACAGAGTTGGAAATGTGTCTTCTTTCTAATGCTTCAAATGAAAGCACCTCACTCTTAAGGGTACTTTCCCTTTTGAAAAGATAAGTCTTTCAAAAGTTGCCAGTGTGTCTTTTGCAAATACATGGGTTTCAGGAGAAAGCTAATGGTGTGAAAGACTTCTTCAGCAGTTTGTCATAATACTTGTTACAGTTTTGGTTCTGTGAAGGATATATGACTGTATTTCACCTATATGGAAGTAGGTTTTTCCACTCTTCCTCTCTTTTTGAAATTTTTAGTTTTATGGCTCTTTTTTTGGCCTCCAACTCATCTACCACTGCCCTAAAAAGTAATAAAAAAATTAAAAAAATAAATAAAAAAAAAAGTTACTTTGTATTACATTAGCTGGCTGGTGATGCAATTTTGAGTGCAACTTTCCCTCTGTATGAAACTTGCAACAGCAGCTGCTAAACTGAGACAGGTATTCCTTGAAAAGTGATTATTTCTTCCACCACTGTTTCCAGCAATGCGGCAGATTCGTATAGCTCTTGCACAGCTTCTGGAGTGAGGCATGGTGTGCAGTTATTTGTGTGCACTGCATGGAATAGCCAACAATGATGTACAAATTTTAGGCAGAACTGAGAGTGTTAGGAAGTTTTCTTTTGCGATTTTTACAATCAGTATCTATGAAAATCGTACTGTCTAGGGAAATTGCTACTTGTAAGTAGATGGGTAACCATCCTTTCAGTGCCTTTGGTGGGTAGCATGGGGACCAGCCGTCTTTTTTTTTTTTTTTTTTCTTTGAAGAAAATTCTGTATTAATTTTTCTAGTACTGCCATTCTTGTATCTTGACTTTTTCTCTTTAGTGTCCTAAGTATGAAATTAACCTGGCCCCTTCATTGAGGAATTCGGACCACTTGAATTTTTATTTATGCATGTCTTTGGATTTGTGTTGCTTTGAGACTATGTACTGTTTTCTATGCTGATCTGTTTGTTTTCTAGGTTTGACTTCTTTGTTAAGTAAATAACGTTTCACAAATAGAATGTTATAAATGGTTGATCCATTACAGGTAGAAGTAAATGGATAAAAGTGAATTGATTAGTAAAAACAGACAATCTGAATATAATTTTAAGCAAAGATGTAAGCTCATGTGGCCTTAACTCTTCTTTTACATGACATTAGTAGCATTGGCACTAATGGTGCTGGCATTGGCAGCATTTCTATATACTGCATAATATTCCAGGTGACAAGAAATAAATGCTTTTTTGTGTGTGTGTATGTCTTGTACAGGAGTCTGTTGTGTAGCCACCTGGGTTTTTAATGTGGTAAAACAATTCTCTGCAAATTTGGCTGCAAGGTTTTGTGGGTTGTATTTTTTTCCTTTCAGTATTTCAAGCTGATCCTGTAGCTGTTTGGATGTAGTACACCGTCGTACTGTACATTAAACAGGAGCTTTTCTTTGTTTCTGAGAGGGGGATGTGGCAAAATGATTGAAGGACAGCCTTAGCAGGAAGTCTTTTCATTTTAGTTTTTAAATATATCCTTGGCTCTGGGGTGGAATCGTGGTCAAGGTGTTTCCATATTAAAGTGCTGCATTAAACAGCTATAGAGGAAGAATCATTGCAACTTAGGGGCGCCGTTGGTAGTTGTAAACGTGAAATACCATGTTATGTTCAGGCTGCAGTCTGCAATTATTGGTGATTTTAACCATTTCTTTTCAGTGATTATGTAAGAACTACTTGTTTGTTGCAAAATGTGGTGGTTAATTCTTTACCCGTGCCCTTGTAGGGAAAGGGGCTGATCTGAGCAAGCCACCGTGTCGAAAAGCAAAGGACATACGGAAAGAAAGAAAACTGCAGAAACTCCTTCAGAACCAGACGTGCGCGTTTGAAGGCTCTGAACTTCAAGCAGAAGATCAAGTTTTCCTCTTGCAAAACTCTAAATCTAAAACAAACCAACCTAAAACCATTGAAGACTTCGTTTTTGTCCCTTTACCTGATGATGCACAACACAAATTAGAGGTAATGCGTCGTTCACTGTTGTTGGAGGCAAATTAAGGAAAGGTCTAGTTAAGGAGTTTTTGAAATGCTTAGGTATTTAATATCTGTGACTTTATGGAATGGTTGTAGTTTAAATCTTGAAATGCATGTAGTACTGTGCGATATGTATATGGTGCAGCTAAGCTCTGTGTAACCACAAGAGGGTACTCTTGCACTTGCAGTCAGTACAGTTACCAAAATAACTTGCAAATTGATTTCATCCAGTGTTACTTGAAAATGAAAGACTTTGAATTAACTGAGTGTTGAATGATGAGAGAGGTTCAATATTTAGTTCTGCAGTATATAAATACTTAAACTATCTATGCTAATGAATCTTGACAAGAAAGCAGTAACTGTTCGTAAAATTAGACAGATAAGAAGATAGCTGCTTTTTATAAACATCAATGATATGTGTTGATGTCTTTGGAAGCTGTAAAAGTGATGGTAGAGAATTTTGCTTACTATACTGGTTGCCATTAAATCTATTAGTAATACAGAGACAGTCATCTGGAAGACTTTTGGACTTTCTAACATTTGTTAATCTTAAAACCATTTTTTTTCTTTTTATTTTTTTTCTGGAAGCTGGAAAACTATTTGAATACAAGTATTTGCCTCTAGTTACTGATTATCAATGATGGTATTGAAAATTAAATATTTAATATTCTTTTGGTAATTATTCAAAGAGGTAGTGATGATGGCTTAAAAGATTCACCCTGAGTAACTGACAAGAAGCCATGAAATAGATCCATCTCACTAACTCCTCCAGATTTTCTGTTGAGTTGTATAACAGAAGTATGATGGCTCTGTTTGAACATCTTCATTTAGAAGATGCAGGGAGAATTAGGAGGATGGTTCCAGCAGTGTTTTCCCAGATTGTCTTTGTGCTCTTTGCTCCTTACTATGTCTGTGAAGTGTGGCTTGTTTGGTTGGGTTTTTTTTTTTTAATAGATCAGAACCAATGCTATTTATGAAAGTAGAACCATACTGAAAATTATGTGGTTTTTGAAATGAAACTGTCCTTAAATATGTCTGAAAGAAATGCACTGTTACTCATGTGATATCATTATTTTGGTTAGGAAGCAATTGTTTTTACTAAGAACAATTTTTAATTTATTGATTTATTTTTTTTAAAGTTATTTTATTTTTGTGTGTTTAAGGATGTTGGTGGGGAAGATGGATAACTTCCTATTATAATTGACTCATAATTGAATATGGAAACATTGTTTCCTCTTCCTCTTTCAATTTGAAAAATACCTAGAAATCCCCTTGGGATTATTGCAATAAAAACATAGTCTTTATCTAAAGAGCACAGATATGAGTCTTCCAAATGCATGGGTCAAGTATTTTTCAGTATAGTGTGAAACTACAAGGGAAGATTTTTAAAAAGTACGGAAAAATCTCTTGAAAATGCTGATCTGCATACCATTTGTTGCTATTATTTCCTGAAAACTATTTGTGTAGTTCTCCTGTAGGCATTTTAGTTATCTTAATTTGTAATTTGAAAACATTGTATATTACTCAGTGTAAATATAGAAGCCTTCAATAGCCTAAACTGAGCTGAAGAATTGTCTATTATTAATTAAATTGTTAGGGCCCTTGTGCAGGAAGTCAAAATTTTTCTCTGTTGTGATGTTTGTATATGTATATAGTTATTGCATGATATTGTAATAATAAATGTGTTTAACTTCTTCCGAAGGTGAGGGTGGTGAGATCATCTCCACCAAGTTCACAGTTCAAAGCCACATTTCAGGAGTCTTACCAGGTCTATAAACGTTACCAGATGGTTATTCACAAGGACCCACCTGATAAACCAACTATAAATCAGGTCAGAAGGCCAAATGAATTTTATGCATAGCTCAGCTTCCCCTCGATTTCATGTGTCTTGTTTCTAAAAGAAACAAATGTGGATTTTATATCCATTGTTTATTCAGGAGCATGTAAAATACTATATCAAATAAAATCGACATCCTGAAAGTGCAAGCTCTTTTGATATCTCTTTGGAAGTGCCACAAATATTTGGTCTTAATTGCAGACAGAAAAGTTAGGGAAGTTAAATGGGTATGCTATTGGGTAAGAGATGGAGAAGATGAAGCTTTTGGAGATAGATTTTGTGGGCCTTATAAATACAAATCTCATAAGAACAAAAAAAACAGCTGGACACTTAGCCTGATAACTGGTCTCACTGGCTTTGGTTTGAATGCTTCCATAAGGAGGAGCTAGCATGATCAGGGCCAACATACAAGTAAAAATTTATCACACATACAAATTAGTGGTTTAAGGTTCACAGAAGTTGCATAAACCTCTTCACTTTCAATTTAAGCCCTTCAAGAAGTAATCTGTGCACTCCATTTAAATTACACATCATTACTGCTTCTTGTAATGACCAGGCGGTGTGTAATAGTTAGCTGTTAGACAGACATATTGCCTCTCTAGTACTATGAAGAAAAAAATTCAGGAGTTTGGAGAAAAAGTATATGTAGCAAGAATATGTAACTGCTAAACTGGGGCAATGAGTGATGTGCCATTAAAAATAATACATTTTAAAAGTCCCTGAGACTGTACAACAAAAATAAAATTTGTGGTTGACTTGGTAAATAACTTGGTCAAAAAATAGATTGACTAAACTGGTGCTTTTGAGTGTTCTAGTGTTACACAATTTTTATTCTTTAAGGAAAGTATCAACAGTCAATTTAAGCTTAGTGTTAGTTGTCAGATTTTCCCCTGTAGGAGCATTTTCTTGTTACTATGTTTAAAGTAGAAAACTGACTTCAGAGGCTTTGAAGTGCATAGGAGGAGATCTTTCACTAGCCTTACCTTCAGAAGCATATTATCTGATTATATGCACTCAAAATAGTATGCTTGTATTTTCCTTGCTCTGAAGGTGAGGTTGGTACCTGTCTCCTTTGAGGACCCCCAGTTCAAATCATCCTTCAACCAGTCAGCCACTTTATTTGCCAAGTATCAGATGGCTATACACAAGGATACACCTTCTGACTGTGGCGAAAATGAGGTACAGTTCACTGCATGCACCTTTATGAAAACATATTTTTAAGTGCACAATTAAATGATGGGAAATGGTGTCTCTCAGTGATTCTAAATATTAAAATATTGGAATTTCCATTTGGGAGGGAAAGCATTGTAGTTTTTAGCAAGCTTCTGTTGCAGGCTTCAGCCCAGGGGAAACTGAGCTGAAGAGCGAGGGTTTATGCACCATCATAACTAAAAAACTAATGATAGTAATGAGTTAAGTAGAGCTGCTGTTTGTACATGATTTGTAAAGAGGTCTAGGACTGAGATTTCCACTGGAGATGGGATAATGGTATGGAAGTGCTTTTTTTAATGGCAAAAACATCTTCTGCTTTAAAGCTGTTTGGTACCTTTTCCACATTTCTCCTTAATTTTTTGAGGTCTTGCTTAATTTAACAGGTGAAGCTTTTAAAAATCTCAGTTTTATTCACATTTCATTGCTAAGCATACCTTTTAACTGGAACTCACCTTTGCAGTAGAAATAGTGCAAAAATATTCCCACCAGCTGATTGTCTGAGATTCAATGAGAGCACATTGCATATGAATAAAGCCTGCTTTTAAAACAGTGTGTACAGGATGCTAATCCTAATCTAATAAGTAAAAAAAAAGCATTCATGGCATTCTAAACAAGCAGCAATTCTCCATTTCTCTGGCAGGTGGCACAACATTTTCATTAACAAAATTAGTTAAACTGCTACCTCAGATCTGTCATTTCTATCTACTGCAAATGTATGACTTCAATGTTGATCAACCATCTAGTCAGACTTTTCTGTTCTTGAGAGCAATACTTGCAGAAGTGACACCGAGCAAGCTGTGGCTGCTTTCCAGGTAGAATAA
This sequence comes from Haliaeetus albicilla, assembly GCF_947461875.1. Taxonomy (NCBI): domain Eukaryota; kingdom Metazoa; phylum Chordata; class Aves; order Accipitriformes; family Accipitridae; genus Haliaeetus; species Haliaeetus albicilla. The sequence goes on along the minus strand of NC_091493.1, from coordinate 36,313,362 downwards.
TAAAACCGCATAATCATTTTTGGCTTTAGTTCAAAAGAGTGTAAGGAGAGCTTTTTTGTGAGATCTCTGTAATGCTACTGTGGAAAACCATAAAATTTATTTCACTTTGTTTTGTAAAATAATAGGACTCGTAACAATACGTAGTAGTCTCTGCCCTTGTTATAATTGCTGACATGAATTGGGTGAATTATAATAATGTAAAAATTGGAATCATGCCAAGAAAGATTGAGCTATTTACTAGATTTGTACCAGGCATTACCTGGTCTGATTAGGAACTTGATTTGTCCGCTACAATGAATTATTTCAGCCCTAATGCTTAGATATAGCATATATTCCACCATGCATTTGCTCTGAAAATCTTGTTGCTGCAGAGAGAGTGCTAAGAACATTATATACTTACTTATTCTTTGTTTAAAATTATGGATTTTTTTAATACCATCATTACATCATGAAGAATCAAAAGCAAAATCACAATGGCTGCTTGCAGTTCAGTTCTGAATAATAGCTACCTCTCAGTTCATTTAAGTCTGTTTGGGTCAGAGTGCATGGTTTGGTGTACACTTGGGTTTGATGGCCTCAATCACCCATGAAACTTTGTTTTTTAACTGAAGGAGTCTAGGGAAGGAAAGATGCATTAAGGACAGTTCAGGTTTCCACCACCTTAAGGTGTAAAGTCTATCATGGGAATTGCAGTTGAATAGGAAGGAGATGGATTTCTGTTCATACTGCTAATAATTTAATGGATTTTTATCCTCCTCTTTTCCTTGTTACTTGCCATAGGTGTTTCCCTGTTCTGCCTTTATCTTCTCTCTCTGGCATCATGTTTGTGTAGGCTTAGTATAATATTCCTGGGGAGACATAAGACCTTCTCTGAAGCTTCTAGTAAATGTAAAAACTCAGTCTGATGCTGATGGCTTTTAATTCAGGTCCTTCTTTAGCACTAGTATTTTATCTTGTGTGTTCATGTGACTATCTGGCTGAGAAGGTCTTTCTATTCACAGTTATTAGGCAGTAAAGCTCAGTCACTTCAATCAAAAGCATTTTGTATTTGATTCCTGCAGGACATAAACTGAAGAATACTTTACACAGAATGTATTTTGATGTAGATGAGAAGCCTTTTTTCTTTTTTTAAATTTTTTTTTATTTCTATACTGATTCTGTGGGAGGAGAATTATCTGAGTCAGTTTTAACAACAGAAGATACCAAGTAGGGTAAAACTGATGCAAGCATTTGAGAGGAAGTTTGGAGAATGCTGTTTGAAAGACCTCAAACTTTTTCTTCTTCCTCTTCTTCAGACTTTTTAATATATCATACAGACATTATGGAGCCAAGCAGTTCTTTAAGTAAAGGTAGAATGAAATTCTGTTCTATACACAAGGCTTTTTATCAGGGTTAGTAACAAGTCTGCTTTGGGCTTTAAACTGGCAAACATCCAGGAATTTTTTTGCATCTAAAAATTAAATTTAACTTTTAATCTGTGCAAGCTAATATATCTGTGTATGGTGGATGAACCGCCTTTTCAGGGAGAGTCCTGTACATTTTGTGTTTGGAAAGTTTCTAGTTTAGGAAAAGTATTTAATTTATATTTGGCTGAACACTTCATATTCAGAAACCTGCCTATATTTAAATTCAGAATCCAACAAAAATTGTTATGGGACATATTAACAACTTCTTTTTGGAATATATTCTTAGGTTGTTGGCATTACAATATACTGTCTGCCTATATTAGCTGCTAGACTAGTTTAATATTAATGTTATTACGTTAAAAGGCAATTTTAGGAATAGATTTAGAATTTTGGTTATTCTTTGAAAATAACACTAATGTGGAAAGTTATAAAACAGTTTACAATATTAACAAAAAATATGTGAACCGTGAAGCCGAATATTGCTCAATGAGTGTGAAAGAAGGCCCTCTTTTTGCACCTATGTGAGGTATATAGATCTTTTCATTAAGATTTTATGTGAGAAGGGGGAATAGATGATTTCCAGGACAGGGAATCCATGGAATACTTAACACCAAAGATTACTTGGAACTTCTAGGCACTCTCTGGTTAGTGCCAGTTTGAGACCAGTGGTAACTGGTGTTTCAGTGCCCTTCAAGATGGTGGGTCTTTTTGAATTTTGGCTTTTCCTCCTTACTTTCTCCTCTCCTTCTGCATCTCTGATGGAGACTGCAGTTGCACTAATAATAGTGTGTGTTCATTAAAAATAATTTAGTTTGAGATTTTGCTGGGGAGAGTCCTGTGATACATTTTGGTGATGCAGTACTGATTCCTGATTGAGGTGGTGACTTCTGTTTGTTCTAATAAAAAGCAAGGTAGAAATTTCATAGTGGAATAAACTTCTTCCAAGTCCCAGAGTTGGTTTTACCGCTGTGGTGATGAAACTTGCCTTTTCTGTGGAAGCATCATCACAACCTTCAGTGCCACTCTCATTGGTGAGTAGAGGATTTGGTGAGGTAGAAGTGTATTTGCTATCTGCCAAATAATTTAATATTCTAGGAACAGTTTTGAGTATCTCCTTGCTCCTGGAATTAAAACCAGTTTAGCTTACATATGAAAACTTCTCAAATCTGTTTTTATCTTGACATAAAAGCTACAACTATTTTCTGCGTAGGCTTTTAAACTATTGATTATCCCCTTTTCTCTTAGTTTGCCTGGTATAAATTGAACTACCCTTGGAAATCTCCTGAACTCCCGCAAAAACCTTTGGTTGATTGCTGCAGGATTTCAGCTTCAAAACTGACCTGGCTGTCTCTGCTTCGGAGTGCAGTCAAGTACTGAAGTTACGCAAAGTTGTTGGCACCTAAGAATATTTATGTCAGCATGTTTTTATTGAATTGAATTGGTGTCCCGAGGAAAAACATAGCAAACGATCTTCTAATTAAAGGTTGCTTCATAATACTTGCTCTTAAACAGTGCTGTAGAAGAACTGATTTTTCAGTTTTTCTCTGTGGGAATACAAACCCTTATTAAGCTATTATGTAAATGCATAGTCATCCACTGTTTTAGTAATATATGTACTCCTATCTTAAAAAGAGTTGTTGGAAAAAATCAGAGGAATTAGGGGGAATCTCCACAGATTATTAAGTGGTAAAGTATAAATAGCTTCTGAATGAGGTAAGATATAATCGTGGAAAATAGGTGTATCTGCCTATTGGAGAAGTTTATCAAAGGCTAATCTTGAATTAGCCAAGTCCCTGAACTACTCATTTTTGGAAGCTGTGAAAATGTGCAAGGGAAGAATCTGTTTTAATGTTTGTCACATTCTATGCATTTCTTCTGGTGCTTTATGGAAGTACTGTACATGGACAGCAGAAATACCTGTGTTTCTGTGTCAGAAATGCAGGGAGGACTTTGCAGAATACAAATCACCTGGAAGATGCTATGATCTAACTCTACCCCAGCTTCAAGATGATTAACAAAGTATGTGGAAATATACATGTAAATGTTTCGGTACATATTGCCACCTTCATGTCTTTTTGTGTTTTATACGAAGTGTCAGAATGTATTTCTTGGTATTTAAGTGATAGATACAGATGTGGAACTGTGTAGCTCTGGAGGCAGATTTTAAATGAAATGAATACAGTGAGAACATTTCTTCTTGGCCCTTTCATCCCAAGAAGGAAATTTTTTGATCCCAGTGATCTAATCAATGGCTAATTTAGATAGAACAGGGGATATCTCTAGCAGCTCTTTGTAATGAAGTGTCATCTCACCAGAGGCATTGCATTTCTGACCCAATGTTGTCTTTTTTTAAAATGCTTCCAGAAGTCAATTATAGAAGCTGTCAGCATATTTTATAGACACACTCACATTAGTGCCTATCATTCCAAATAGAGTTTTACATATAACATATTGTCATGTAAAAATTTGAAATTAAGCATTTTTTTTCTTCCTGCCTCTTCTCTAGGGAACTTTGTGATTGATCTGGGTGGTTTAAAACACTGATACAATACACCTAGTCCATTAATGTGATTTTTAGGCTTTAAGTCTTTTTACGGTAGTATTTGTCTTTAAGAAACACAGCTGAAGTGTAACTGAAACAAGCTATGTGGCAGCTACACAAGTTAAAAAACATTTCCATAAAAGATCATAAAAATTCTACAGTAGTTTCCAGAAAGAGCAGGAGTGAACAGTTTATTGCTGCTTAGACCTTCTGAAGCAAATGTTTTATTTAACTTTTCATGAGTGTTTTATAATCACAAACTTGTAGAAAAATAGCGTGTCTCCTTTTCCTTAGCAAAGCTAGCTGGACCCTCTCTTTGCTTAGTGCTTAACTAAATATTTGTCTTGGAAGAAAAGAATTTCACAACTCACAAAAGATACACTGTTTGAAAAGGTGCAAAAAATTACTGAAATAGGTATAGTGCTTTTTTTCTTTTCTTTCCTTTTTTTTTTTTTTTTGAAATTGCCTCCCAGAAATCCACTTGAACTAATATAGAAAACTGAGTAGTCTGGGAAGTGCAAAGGAGCGTGTTCTGATTGGAAAAGCTGGTATCAGCAGCCAGTTGCAAACTTCTAGGTCTGTCTCTCTAACCTAGTTTCCTCTTTCTTTTTTTATTTTCTAGTGAGAGAACGCTTAAAAAAATCAATAGCCTTTGTGGTTATTTTTAACCTTCTGTAGCTTGCTTGGCAGCCATACGTTTTTAGAATGCTCTTGAATTAGTTCTTTTATCATTTGGGTTGATGGCAGCGCTAATCTGATGATTGACTCTTCGTGGTTGACTGCTGCCGCGACAGAACGTCTCACTGCAACGAGTTTGCATTTCAGGTCTCTGATAACGCTGACTTAAAGACTTGGAATGAGTACTTCTGTATCAGCCTGATTCCTTCTGCTTACTTGTGTGGCTCTTGTGACTGTAGTGCCATGAAATCATGGATTTTATTCTTGAAGTGCCTGTAAGAGCCAAAGAATTGAGGCATCTAGACAATTAAGTAACTTGTCCATAGTCATATTGTTTCAGTTCAGATTCTTTTTGCATCACAGTTTACATTGTTCTTCCTGATTTTGATACTGAGTTTTCTATGTAAATCCATATAAAATTAAAAAAACTTTACTGTAAGACTGACAAATCTCCATTATTATGAGAGTAATTTCTTCTGAGCAGACAAAGCCACAGTGACTTTTGTCACTCAGTAAGGGAATTGAAATTCTAATTCTGAAATGTACATTCTGTCCCATTAGCAGTTATTTCTATTTCATTAGTCCAATTCTTGTACTGAAAACTACATTTGAGACATACATTTAAACTTTAAATCCCCTCTTTCCTTATGTACTATGTTTTGAAGGCTCTTTCTTCACCTTTGAGTCTGTGGATATCTCTGAAACTGTGTTTTGTTAGCATTCTTATATTTTTGTAAGTCACTGTTGAAAATGCTATTAGAACCAGCCCTGGAATAAGTGTCTGATTCCTCTGCTAACTTAGCTGTATATTACCCGCTTCAACGTTAGTGGGATAGTTTGGCACTATCTTTCCTTGTAAACATGTTACATTTTGCCCCATTTTCCCCTATTTTTACAAAAAGTTACAGAATTTTGTTCATTTTCCAGCTTAATTTCAATCTGTTTTCCTAGATAGTTTCTTTTTATTGTTTTGTTTGTTTGTTTGGGGTTTTTGGGGGGGGGGGACTCATTTAACAGCTGCTTCTAGTCTTACTGAAAGTTTGACCTACTTTTTTATTGTTTATTTTTTACTTTTTTCACTCCACAACTTTCTGGCTAATATTGATTCTAGTCTGTTTTGGCTAGAGAAGATTATTTCAATTAAAATATGGCAGCCCAATGCACAAAATAAATCCTAACACATGTCCTAGGACAAAGTATGCCTATGGCTACAGACCAAGTTCTTTAAAAAGTGAACTGCCTTAGAAACAGTTTTTGTTGATGAACAAGGAAGAGTTAATGTTTGAGAACAAAAACCTGTTTATTGTGAACCTGTAAGAAGTGCCAATGTCTTGAAAGTAATGGAGCTCAAAAGGGAGACATTGCTCCTTTCTTTGGTGGTGGCAGGATGTCCTGCACACTCCTGCAGGGTTTGCATGAAGCTGAGAGGAGCTGGATAAAACAGAAAAAGAGTTTGACCTGGAAAGGAGCTTCTAGAGAAGAAGAACCCTATTTTAGCCCTTTGTTTTTCCCTGTGTATCTAACATACCTAAAGATCGCCCTACTTGAGGAAGAAAAACTCTGTATAAAATGAATACATAGGGAAGATGCCAGGAGCCCTGTGCAAAGAATGTCATCTTTTCATGGCTCGTTTCTGTTAGTGGGTAGACTAAGATTTGTTTGGCCACTTTTATTTCCCAATAAGAGGAAGCGTTCATTATGTTCATCTTGGAAACGGGAAGGAAGAGAGAGTAAACTGGCTTGATACACCTGAGGGTGTTAAACTGGAACTGCAGGTTTTATGACTTGGTTCTGTATGGAAACTTGGCACCTTTTTTTTTTTAATTTTATTATGAGCCTGGCACCTTTATGAAAAACAAAACCAAAACAATAACCAACACGTTGGTTTATTTTAATCCCATTCAGAGATTAGATTTAAAAAAAAAAACAACCAAAGGCCCAAATCCCATATCCATTCCTCACCCCTCCTTTACTGAAAGGAAAAGGGCAAATACTCTGATTTCCTTGACAGTGAATTACAAATATGAGCAAACTCTAATACTGTCAAAAGGAAAATTAGAAATGAATATCCTTCTGTGATGTCTTCGCACTGAAGGCCTCAGATAATTTTACAGTTACTGGTGATGACAGCTCAAAGCTGTTTTTTCCTGAGAAGGCTATGATGTCATCATGTGACATCAGTAACCCTTGCTTTCAGAAAGTTACTGAACTAGCAGGTGAAGCCCATTCAGATTTAGCATCTGAATATCTTCCCTCACCTGTAAAAGGAAGCAGGTCTTAGCACTCTAGTTTTATTACAGCTTTTTAAAGCTGTGCATGTGCTTTTACTAGAGCGAGTAGCTCTGAGTTGAACCAAACCTTCCTTTTTTTTTTTCTGCCTTTTCCCCCCCCTTTGATTTAATTCTCAGTGATGTGTTCCTCTCTTAGTATTACTAATAATGTTTGAACTTATTTGCCATTGTTCTGTTGGTTCTTTTTGGCAATTGTAATTAGCTTGCACCAAAGCAAAAATGTTGTGGATTTTGTATATCTTATATAGTTTTTAAAAGACTAAAGTTTATGTAATTCAGTTTGAAATTAAAATTAGAAAAGCATGACTTTGTGAAAGGAATTTTAATTGTGCTTGTGTGATAGATTGAGTTATTTTACATGCAACACCAGCTTTTGACTGTACTTCTTTCATGGTTTATTGAATTGGTTTTGAATTGTGCTCATAATAATCTTGCAGTATTAAGTGAGTTTGTTAATTTAGAAACTGAATCTTACATTTACTTTAGTTTAAATAAATGTATAGACTATGTGTATTATTAGGTGATGATGAAAGTGCTGTGGATTTAGGGGTGGGAGCGGAGAGTAAGGGTTGAGAAGATAACAGCAGAGGTCAGTGGGTCTAAAATATTTATTAAATTCTCCAGCTCTATGTGCCAATTAAATTCTTCCTTGAAAAAACCCCCACAAACCCACAACAAAAAATGTTGGGTTTTGGGGTAGTTGTTTCTTAATTGACTCTAGAGAAGATTCACAGTCTTCTGAAGTTTTCTAGGACTTAAGAAAATTGTCTAACCTGAGAACTTTAGCAAGTCAACAGGTGAAATATGTAACAAGACTTGCATTGATTTTTTCCCCCAGAAGATTGTGATACAAATTCAAGTACAGTTAAGAATTTTTTTTCAGCCAGCAGTATAGATAGCTGTAACAGTATATAATCCCCTAGCAAGCAGCAGTTATGCTCAGGTAGACTTAAAAAGTCCCCCCTCACCCCCAAAGCCAAGGGATTGTACAGCAGAGCCTGGAGAGTGGATAAAACTATTTGAAAAGTGTTGTTGGCTCAGTTTTCTCACCCATAGGGTTTAGCTTGCACTATAAAGCTAAAGTTACAGATTAAGAACTATTGGGGGTCTTCTGACATGAAAATTAGTAACACATGGTTTATTTTTTCTGAAGCCTGCACGTTCTAAAATCGCTGGCTGTAAGGACTGATGCACTCGCAGTATAGGAATTTGTAACTGTTCCATTTTTTTTTTTTAATAGGAATGTAATAATTCAAATTTTTAATTACTTTTTTTCTCTTTAAGTATTACCTGTTTTTTTTCCTCATTCTCTCCCTATCCACCAAATCAATAAAAATTCTAAAATGTAATTAATATATTGCAGTCATTTGTTTTTCCAAACTCTGAGTAATTTAGAGCGGTCATGACTAAATCTGAAATGGTTAATTACAGAAAATGCACAATCCCCTGTCTTCACCAGCACCTTATAGAAATTCGGTGTTCTTCCGTAAAGTCTGTGTCCAAAGGTTTACCATTCATCTGTAGATCAGTTGCTGCTATGTGTTTGAGGGGTAAAAGTCTGAAATATGGCTTCTGCAGTGTCTTGATTCTTTTAGCATCAACAGATACAATTTCTTAGAGGCACAATCTTAGAGAAGGTTAAGGTTGTGTTCGCTTTGAGCTATAATGAGAATGGTCCAGTTAACGTTTGCAGATGAATATATATATGTATCTACCAGAGGCTGTGTTTTTATTTCTAAAATGTGCTTTATAGCACCTTCTGAAGAAAAGAGAAAGCTTTAATTACTTAGGCTGTATATGGAACTCTGTCCTAAGTCAGCAATTTACAATATTGGCACTTTTTATTGTTGCCTGCCTTCCTCTCCTCTTCTCTCCTTCCCTGGGAAAAATGTGATAACTGACAAGTAATCAACCCATTTTTTGTATTCCCCTTTAAATAGAGTAATCTTCTTTAATTAAGCTCAGAAATCCATAGAATTCTTGAAAACAATGATGTTTTGTAGGGGTCCATATATATTCTTTTTATCAAACTTTTAATTAAAAGTTGCTGTTTACTATTACTTTACAGTTTGGGAACTGCTGACTTATTAAATCATCCAGCTATTACAAGAGGTGGAATTAAACCATGTAACACGTACTATGTTTTTAACAAAGGAATGTTTTAGGGTTAAATACATGCCAGAACTTTGTGACATGTTTAATGTGGAATCCACCAGCAAGGAAGTATTTGTATCAAATAAGTAAATGATGGTAAAGAAATAATTACTACATTTTGTTACTCTTAGAATCTTGAACAAGCTCCAGTTCATTAAAACCTTCCCCTTTTTGGTTGATTGCAGCACATCATTTTGTATTGAGTAAAGAATCTAGGTTTGAAAATGCTTGCACTTTCAGGAAGTTGATTTTTTTTTTTCTTTTCTTCTTCTTTAAAATTAAAATAGGCTTGTTTATGATTTTGAATGTAAATAGACTTAATCGATTTATATTAAGAGATATGAGGGCCCTAACCCCCTTAGTGATGGGGCAGGTACCAATGGAACAGTGGGAAAAGACTCCCTGTTGCAGGCAGTCACAGAGGAGGGTAATGTGTAATTTAAAATAAAGGACAGCAGAAGCAGACCTGTATTACATGGTGATAATTCTTTCACATCACATTTTAAAAAATCTTCTATTTTATAGAAAGGAAGTACTTTGTATAGTTAATTATTGTATCTATTTGCTCTTCTAAATAGAATGTGGGAATTTGTGGAAATTTTATTTTAACTCTTAAAATCTGATAGTGTTTTTCAAATATATGGTTTTGAAAGAGTGTATTTGATTGTTAATGTATCCTGAAGTACTGCTAATATTTTTCTTCTTTTTCTGCTTTGCATATTTGGACTGTCTTCTTGGGCACATATTTCTGATGAATCTACTTTGATGCAGTTCACACGATTCCTCTGTAATTCTCCTCTGGAGGTATGTATTCATTCTAGATGCTAGTTTTGAAATGAATGTATTCTTTCCTCTTCACACTACGTAGACATCAAACCATTATGGTATCGGTGGTATAGATAGGTGTCACAGTATTTGCATCATCACCGACTGGTAAGGAAGATAGCACTGTATTTTCAAAGGAGTCTGAGGACTCCTTTACTGGATAATAAGCTGGATAATAAGCCACCACTGAATTTCATATCACTGCATTAAGAAACAGTAGCAGAAAGTGCTGTGTCTTTTCTGTTCTTGATTTATTTCTGTGAAAGAAAAGAATATATTACTAAATAACTTGGTAAACTTGCATTTGACTATAGTCTGAGTTAAAAGTTTAGGAGAGATGCTGTTGCTTCATTTAAAGTAAGCAAACTGCTACGAATTTCTTGCACTTTCATTCTTGTTAGTCTTAAAGAGTTAAGTACCGCGTGACTGTAATGAAATTGTCAGGTTATAGTAATTATGCTAGTAATTTGATATGTTGCAGTTTGAATGAATCCATGTGTGGAGAGTTTGTTGCTTCTCTCTGCTGAGTCCACTGGCCTTTACATTCCTGAAAGCTGAAGAGTAATAGAGCTCATTAGACTTTATAGGAAAAGGGCTTTTATCACCTCGTCAACTCAGGCAGCAGACTGCCATTATATTCTTAATTTTGTATGGCTACGTTGATGTTGATGCACACTTCCCTGCCAGGTTTATACCAGTATTGTTTCTTACAGACACTTTTTATTGACATTTTGAAGCTTGAATTAAATTTTGTGTGGCACCACTACAGATGTCTTCAATTAGATGAAGTTAAATAAAAGGGGTTGTATATCAGAGGCCAAGGGATTCTTGAAATTCTTTATTCTGAAACAGTTGCCACAAGCAAATCTAGTAGTGTGTAGTCTGTTTACTCTTTTGAACAAAAAAAATTTAAAATGAAATTTAAACCTTACATGATTTTGATTTGTAATTTTTTTAATTTTTAATATTGTTATTAGCTGCAAATAGTATGAACACCCAAACTCTTCTTGTCTTTTTTATTTCCTCATTTTATTATTCTGTTTAGTTTCTGTTTTGGCTATGGGCTCTGGCACAAAAAATGAATAGTTTAAAAAAAGGATACAGTAAGTAGTAGCAGAAAACTAGGCAATTTTCTAGCAGTAAACAGGATAATGTAGAGACAACTGTTTGTTTTGTTTGTTTTTTTTTAATCAGCCTTCTGTCCTAGAAACTACCTTTAGACATTTGCCATTTTACTACTTCACATATGCAAATGCTACCTTGTTTGGAGAGGTTCAGTTATAATGGTTCAGTATAGGAGAATGGCATGCAGGAGTTTTAGCGAAAAACCAGTGTGGCCTGGTACCCTGTTCTTGCCAAGGTGAGAGTGTTTATGGAAGAAGGGCACAGGGAAAATCTGGACTGCTCAGGGTGATTCCGAGTTTTTGGTGCTTGGTGAGTTAGGGGGTTGCTCTGGGCCAGTGGTTCTGTTGGCGTCACTAATAGTCATCTCTGTGTTTGTCCTTCCCAAGTTGTTCCATGTTGTTTTGATACAACAGTTGGAATGAGCCTCAGCACTCGGATGTGCCATGGCATTATGCAGTCAAATGACGATTTTGTTTTGATTTTGTTTTCAAATCCTTCTCTGATTGCTCTTTAGTCTTTTTCCATCTTGACTGATGCTAAGCATGAAATTGATGATTTCATAAAACTGCTCTCAAAAGCATCTTTTTGAGAGAATTGCTAATTTATACCCATTGTTTTGGACGTGTATATAGCAATATTTTTCCCCCCATGCATTTATGTTCCATGCATTTAAGAACATTTGATATTTCCTCTGCCTTTTTAATCACTCGGTGTTATGGGATCTTTCTGTAGTTATTTAGGCTCAGCTCTTGTTTAACCATCCTGAACACTTTTAATTCATCAGCTCAGTTTGCTGCAACATTGTTCAGTTTTTCAGTGATTCACCTACCAGTATGGAGAACAAAATAGATCCAGCGTGATGGAAAGTGAGCTGCTTGCCATTATGTAAATGGTCATTTGTTCTCACTTCGTTTCCTGTTATCTATACTGAGATGCTTTTGAATTCTAAAGAATTGAAAGACATTTGTGAATCTAGATCTTTGCTCTTTGAAAAGCACAGCAGCTTCTGCTCTGCATTGTTTTGTTTATTGAGATGTGTTAATTTTTAGGAGAACTAATAACAAATGATACTGTTCCAGGTCTGTAATTCCCAGGATCACCTTCTGTTGAATGTCATATTTTAGTCACAATCAATGCACTGTTCGGGACTAAATCAAAACTCATCTCGTTTAGAGATCTTGGCAAATTGCTTTTTTACTTATAGTGGTGTAGACATCACCAGGATGTCTACATGGTGATAGTCAAAGTTTCTTGCTACTGAAGTCCTTTGTACCTTCACAGCTTCACTAATCTTTTTAGCATTTTAAGCTTACTATCACTGTCATGATTAAATAGTTGACAGTATAGCTCCAACGCTGTACTTTTCCAATAAGATACAGATGTTAACTCTGTAGACAGTGTCTCACATTTTGTTGCAGTGGGTTGATTTACTTTATTTTGATACGGAATCACAGAATTGTTCAGGTTGGAAGGGACCTCTTGAGATCACCTAGTCCAGCCTCCCTGCTCGAGCAGTGTCGGCTAGAGCAGGTTGTCCAGGCCCATGGGTTTTGAATATCTCTGAGGATGGAGACTCCACAGGCTCTCTGGCCGGCCTGTGATGCTGTTTGACCACCTTAGTTAAAACCTGTTTCCTTCTGATCAGATTGAATTTCATGTCTTTTAATTTGCATGCATTGCCTCTTGTCCTGTTAGTGGTAACTACTGAGAAGAATCTGGCTCCCTTATCTTCATTCCCTCCTATCAGATTTTTCTACATATTGATAAAACCTCCCCATGTCATCTGTTCTGGAGGCTGAAGAGTCCCAGCTTTCTCAAGCTCATCTTATACAGCAGATGCTTAAGCCCCTTAATAATCTTTATGGCCCTTCTGGACTTGCCACAGTAAGTCTGTATTTTTCTCGTACTGGGAAGCCCAGCCCTACACCCAGCACTGCCGATGCAGCCTCACGAGTGCTGAGCAGAGAAAAGCTCACCTCCCTCGCCCTGCTGGCAGTGCTCTGCCTGGTGCAGCCCAGGATGCTGTTGGCCCTTTTTTCGGTGAGGGTGCTTTTTTAAATGAAAACATGCAGTGCTACCTCTCTGCTGACAGAGCCTATAGTTGTAGGCTGCTTTCACAGCATCTCCACTAATCCCTAATGAAAGGAGAAAGTAGTACTGAAAAGGAAATATGTTGCTAACCAAGAGATAGAAATCTACCATATGGTAGGTTGTGTATGTGTGCGCCTTTGGGAAAGGAACTGCTGGAATTAATCACTTCACTTATTCGGCAAATAATTTCCACTGGACTGTAGAAGTCAGGGGTTTCCTGGCTTTTTTTTTTTTTTTTCTTTGTGTAAGGGATAGCATGGATTTCATATCTTCCTCCTCCCTCCATGCACAGCGGAGGGTAAAATGGAAAAGTTCAAAATAGGAAATTTCATGAAACCTTCCAGAGAAAAATAATCATGCAGTTAGTATGGTCAGGACCCACTTTTGGTAAGCAAGTATGCAGTGCCTTCTGCAGTTGCACACTGATCTGGCATGTGGGTTAACAAGTGCAATTTCCATAATAGTAATAAAGTAGTAAAACATCTCTTAAAAGTAAAGAGAAAGACCAACGTGCTTTGAAGAAAATTGAGCACTTTCCCCATCATTGAAGTTCAATTAGAAGCAGTTACTACATTGAGGTGTTCTAATTGGAGCAATATGTAATACCAGTTGCTATTAAATATTTAAATTTTAATAATGCGTTATAAAATATGAGCAATCAATTGTGTTCATGGAATCATTAGCTAGCAGAATATGAAGACAGGCAGAATTCACATGTAATGGAATATATTGTATATCTGTCTGTATTGTAGTCTAAACACTGGAGAGAAAATTACTTGTTTTAATATTTTTCCTGGATTAAGTTCTTATTGTTTTGATTGTTTCAATATCATCAGATTATAACAATTCATCGTATTGAATTTTGAGTATAAATTGTTAATTTTAAATAAATTGATCCCTCTGGATTGATTCCAGGGCTAAGGTGTAATTTCGGGTAGATAAGGTAAGCCTTTTCCAGTTGGGCTTGCTCACCTGATGTCACTGGTATATTTTACATCACCTTTGGCAAACACAGTCCCAGGTGGACATGTCAGTAGTGTGAAATGGTATAACCTGCTTCAGGAAAATGTTTCATATTCTAGACCTGTTTCATGTCAAACTGCCTGGATGGTGCATGAGAAACCAAGTTAAAGGAGCCAAGTATTCATTGAGAAATTGGAGAAAACATACTTGCAAGCATTACAAAGGATTACATTGTATCAAAACCTCTGAAGGAGGAGGAAAATGTTACTCTTTTAAAAAAAGTTATTTGCTTAATGTAATGGAGATCCCTGAACGTTTTGCCTGAAATCAGTGCTGTGCTTATTATGTTTGTTGCAGAACATAGCCTCTTTTACGTTCATGACATTTCATTGTAATTGCATTAGTGAAATAACTGTAGTTTATACTTTACTAGAAGTTCTTAACTGATGCTAATACTTCAGTTTGCAGAGGTCCAGTGACCGAACCCATGCAATGCTGTTCAGAGGTTTGGGGTCACACACAGACACAGCATTCATTTAACTGCAGAGGACTTGGCTTTCAGTGAAAATCTTTTCCATGCTGGCTTAGACTATCTTTTTTAACATTAATGAAATCCTATATGATGAGTTTTTGACAAAGAAAGAAAATCTGTTTTAATGGAAACTTATTTAAGCAGGTCTGTGTTATATTACCAATCACATTTCCCCTTGGCTTGCAGGAGATGTTTCATTTTTTCTGTCACTGGCTGCACCCTGGTAGCTGAGAAGAGAACTTAACCTGTGCTGAGAAATCCTTAGAGAAACTCTCTTACTTGACTGTGTCCCAGCTTAAAAGTTTTACTACTGACCATGTGATTTCATTTGGCTCTGCTGAAAAGTTGATGATATTGTATGAAACCATAACTGCTGAATAAGTAGGCTTTACCTGAATGAGAAGAAACCCAATTTAGTATGCTAGTATCCGAGTCTAATATCCTTGTATACTGCAGATTGAGCTCTCAAATGTTTGATCGTTTCACTTTTACAGTATCTGTAGCTCCATATCTACTTTTATGCTATATAACTATATAAAAATGCAAACATTTTATTATACAACTTTTATTTTGGGCCTTATTGGTTGGGTAAGTCAGTTGAAATGGTTTTTGTTCACGTGATTGATTTCTTTTGACACATGTGGTACCAATTAGAGTAACTTCTACTGCCCATCATCTCTTCAGTCTGCGCTACTGTATCAAAATACTTGATTAAACCCACCTTCTGTTGTTGTAATGCAAACCAGTTGGTAATAGTAGGCAATATTGTCAGATTTATTGAGTGAGAAGCAGCTTTCTGAAGATCTGGCAATGCAGTGAAAAACACGACTAGATGGATAATTAAGTTGAGCAGAGTGGAATTCAGGATTAAAGTAAACTTGACATGGGAGAAAATGGCATGCCAAGGTTGGTTGTGTAATACAGTTTAAATTAGGAGATCATTTTCTTCTTTATTTGAAGCATCAGTTTCTGGCTCTAGGTACTTCATGCTGTCCGGAGACATATTTCACTGCACGTCCAAAACTCCAGCGCACAACAATAGCGAGGTCCTTAGTGTTTCTTGCAGAAGATACTCTGATGTGGGCTGACAAAGATGTTCCACAGATTTTGTTGCAACACAGATTTTCAGGTTCTTAGATAAAAGGTGTTTCGTTGGTCATAAACAATAAACTGCACATGAAGAGTAAGCTATTCAGTCCTTTAATAAATGGTCTTCTCAAGCAACTTTAATGGCCACTCTGAGAAACTGAATTTTGGTGGCCATAGTGCTTCCAGTGCTTGGGGGCATCGGGGAGAGAAGCAGTAGGGTCCTTGCTGTGACAGAAAGTGTTGGAGGAACTAGGCATTCACAGCCAGCTTTGGGAAGCACCAGTATAGCGAAATGTCTGTGTTTCACCTCTCTGTCTTCGGGCTTCATCTCTTGTTGAAAAGTAGGTCAAATTAAAAGAGTATCTGCAGAATTTGTTTGCATGTAACAATACATTAATAACTCGATGAATCATGTTGTTTTATCATGTCAGTACTATAAATACTAGATGGCAGAGGCTATCTGCAGATTCATGTTTGGGATGCGTGATATGTAGAGTTTACTGATCATGAGTAGAGCAAAATCACAAATGATACAGTGAACTAACATTGTTTTCCCTGGTTCTCAAATTCATTTTTTTCATTTTCTAAACACAGATAGCAGGAGTAATTTCTCACAGTATTTACTTTTTTGTTAAAATTCTTTCTAAAATGTTTTTATACTGAAAGTCTACCTGTCAGACAATTACATCCCTCTTTTGTTTTTGCTTAGGCAGAGAATGCACCAAATGGACCAGAATGTGGCTATGGTTCTTTCCACCAGCAGTATTGGCTGGATGGGAAGATAATTGCTGTTGGTGTAATCGATATCCTGCCCTACTGCGTGTCCTCTGTCTATCTGTACTATGATCCAGACTATTCTTTCTTATCTTTGGGAGTCTACTCTGCATTACGGTAAGAGGACATTTGTGTTATCTGGTTAGACGTAATAGTAAGAATTGATACTTGTTCCTAAACTTGAGCTTTTATTTCCAGTCTAAACAGATACTGGTAACACTATCTCTAGCAAAGTATTTGTGTTGGTTTTTTTTTTTTTAATTCTCTGCAGTTGGTTGCATTCCAAATAAATTTTTAGTTGTCATCCTTGAATAGGGATGTATCTTTCTAGTTAGCTAAATAGTTTTAAAGATTAAAAACCACTCAGAAACTAAATGCCTAGTTTTTATTGCCCCTGAAAATAATTTAGTATTGCTTGGTTTCAGCAGGTAAAGCCCCTTCTTTGTTTGAATAGAGGTAATTTTTCCTTTGGCCTATTTCTTAGCCCAGTCACCAAATGAAATTAATCACTTTTATAGTTTTATGCACATTGAGATCATAAATAATAGAGTACCTAAAAGCCGTTGTCTTCTGAATTAGTAGTCTCCTGCTGTACTAGAACTAAGTATATTTTTCAGGTATGTTAATCTCATTATCTTTGTCTTTAGCAAGCCTGATGGAGAGAGTGATCCCATGAATTTTATAGCCTTAAATTAACTATGAACCTAGTCTTGCAAAACAGTAGGAATAGTGAGTAATGCTTTTCACTGTGAATACGACTTGCATGCTAAATTGCAAGTTACTGTTTTTCCTCCATAAGCAATTTTATGGTTGCATTGTAATTATAAGGAAAAAAAACCCTAAATGAGTGGAAATATTTGTGCATCTCAGTTTTTTTCTTAGCTTTTTTGCTTCTCTGTTACATGAAGTAAGCTGGTCACAGATGCGGTATTCCCAGGGAGGTTCTCATGAAGCAACTGGGTTTGAACCTCATGCCAGACATGTCTATTTTCAAGTTTCCCTGGGTGTGAGATGTTCTAGAAAAAGTCTTTACCTGTTGAGATTTGCACTACACACCTTCAGATGTGAAAGAAGTGCTAAATCGTGAGATTCATCTTTCTTCTTTCTCCAAGGCATCCTGTTGAGAGGCCTCTTCTCTATAGGTGGAGCTTCTTAGCTAATCGTTTAGTATTACCCACCAGGATGGGTAAATATGACATGACTTTTGAAATATGTAAAGCACAAACACTATTTTTAGGATCTTTTGTTTTCCTAAGAATCTTTTTTTTTTCTTTGTTTCTTTTTTAATTCTCCTTTTGGGTGTATTCTTCTCTCTGTAGTGGTGAATTTTGTGATTTCTGCATAATCTTTACATGAGTTGTTCAAATGGATATGTCAAAGGGTTTTTCCCACAAAGTTCACTGTTAAGTTTCTGACATCAGTCTAATGGTTTATTGCTGCTGAAATGAAGTGCTGCAATAACTCGTCTCCATCTCTGCTATATGCTGGGCTTCTAGAAACCATATATTTAGCCGGTTTAATTTACTGAGCAGAAGACTGTTTGCTTTAGCAACCTGGTTAGTGAGCTTAGTTGGCTCAGTGGAGAACCTGTTAACACCAGAGCTAGTCCAAGAGTTGTGACAGAGCCACAATGTGCAGCTGAGAATGTCCAGGGAGTGAGAGAGCAGGACTTCCTCCCACTCTCTGGTAAGCTCTTAGATCAGTTAAGTCCTAAAGTGCAATTTCTCCGAGTATGTCACCTTTAATAAGAGCTGGTAACATTGCCTTCCTGTTGGCTTTCCCCACTTTGTTCTAGAATGGTTCTTTATGATGGAGAAACTGTAGAATCATGGAAGTATTTAGGTCAGAAGGGACCTCTGGCGGTCATCTGGTCCAGTTCCAGAGCAAATCAGGGCTAACTTCAAAGTCGTCATGAGCATTAATGCAGCTGTTGCTGTAGCATCTCCAGTGGTCTCTATCTAAAAGAGTCTGAACTGTCATTTTTCTGAGGCGTTCAGTGGCACTGGCGATTTTATAAAACTAATCAGAATTAACAAATGTAGAAAACATGTTGGAACTCCTGTGATTTAGAATTGATCTTTTTTCTGTCTATTAGTGGTCTAGATTTTTAGAAATATTTTATTACATATGCTAGATACTTGAAATTAGACTGATTATTTTTCATGTAAGGTGAGCAATAACATAAAATACCAAGTCCTCCTAAGAGTTGTTTTTTAGTATTTGTATATATCACATTACTTTATGTAATGATGGACTGACATAATCCATGCTCATGAATTCTTGAACTGATTTTAAATTTTCTACATAATAAATTTAAAACTTTGTCGGCACAACATGCGTGCATGGCTCAACTAGTGAAAAAGCAGCTTATAAATTCTGCAGCATTTAAGGCAATAAAAATGAGTTCCCAACAGTCTTAGAGGGAGCCAGCCTTGTCCTTCTTTCAAAAGTGGGAAAAAAACCTTGAGAGTTAGGGAGGATTTAGGATGTTGCAAAGGAATCTGATAGCTTCAAAGCTGTTGCCAATTTTACTCTGAGGAGGTTAAACTGCATTGCAGTGCTGTCACTTCCACTTCATGATACTTTGAGAATTTTTGATGCTGAGTCGTAGAAAGGATGGGATTTGAAGATCACTTGAAATATGTAGGCATGTAAGTAAAGAATGAGGGGGGAAGCTGCTACTTGTGAAATATCAGTCTTACCAAAGGAAAAAAAATCATGAAGAAATATTGAGTGATTCTTATTTGCAGGAAAAAGTTAAACCTTCCCCCTACCACCTAAAATCATGAATAGTAGACAACCATAGTATTCATAACCTTTATTTAGTAGGAGGATGAATACTTGAACTTCTTTTGGAATTGGAATTAGCACTGAAATACTAAGTCTGAATTTTGTATTATGAAATGAATATATGTCTTCCTCACTAGTTGGCTACTCTGGCCAAGTGCAAACAGCCATTATAACTCTTTAGATACATACCATAACTGAAAGCTTTACAAAAAACAATTGCAAGTCTGTAGTCCCTTTTCCATAGGAAAGATTTAGGCAGAAAGAATGCAGGTAGATGTTTGTTATGCCATACAGTGACACCTCATGGCTGCTCCTGGTGTAAAATGATGGAGTTGGAGGATTCTCTTACCTTGGATCACAGCATACACTCCTGAAAAGCAGAAAGAGAAGGAAGTTTTAGCATCCCCACAATAAAACTTTGCCTGGAGTGGGGTTGGCTGAATAGATAAATGGAAGATAGAGCAAGAACTTGAGTTAAGGGTCCTTACCTAAGGCATATCACTGGAGACTGTAGTACATGCAAAGACAGTGGCAGTAGTTCTAAGCAAGCTAGCTTTAGTATCATGTGCACTAATTCACTTGCACGAAGCTTTGTTGCCTATAGTAAGACTTGCTGCTGCAGCCCAATTTTTATGTCGTTACATCATGGTCTATTTACTTCACTTTCTGTTCAGTTTGAGTAATTTTGTTTTATTAGATCAGATAGTGTAGTCCAATTGGAAAGAGTGTTTAAGAGATTTTGAAATGCAAAGATAATGTTTTTCCCTGTAGTGTTCCAGCTTTTTGAATTGCAGAAAGTCATTTGTTTAATTAGGTCCAGGATAATCTGCATGAAAGGGCAAGGTTGTTTAATTTCATGCCATGTCTTAAAGATTATGTATATGAAGTGCATGTTTGTACATTTTTGGTAGTACATAAATCTCACTTCTGGAATCTGTTTTACTTACCTGGATTTTCAGATATGGAGTAACTTATTTCTAGACATTCTCCTCCTTTTGAATGGATGTATGTATAGATACAGAGTTATAATGAACTCGTGATGGTCTCAGCAAACTACATGCAACTGAAATGTTAGGAAATGTTAGGTTTTCAGTACATTTAAACATCCTTATTACTAACTTAATATTAAGTGATAAAAAACCCCATTATTTGTACATGCTTCCTATGTGCATGTGCTCATAATCCTCTCATCCCTTCGACATTGAAAGTAAGAACCAGCATACATGTTTTATCAAATTTGTTACAAAAGTGAACTGCAAAGTTACAAATGCTGTAAAAATGAGCATTATAGTGGAAATACTGGCTGAATCTTTGTAATAATACTACTTCCCTTGTGCTAGTATAATAAAAAGCAAACTTATTTTGGAATATATTGACACTTCTCTTTCAGAATAAATGAGAAAATGATACAATCAAACATGAGATGGGTGAAAAATATCTTTTGTTGCATAAAGATGGATGTTTTTACATGTAAACTGCTAGAACACAAATAATAGAACAAACAAGAGGCTTATCTTTGAGGCTTATTTTTTAAAAATACCCTGTTTCCTGATCCACGTTTGCCAGTCTGTGTACAATAGCTGGGCCAGATTTCTGCAGAATTCCAATGTACATGAATATTAACAAGAAACCTGTTAAATAGAGGCTCTTAGTCACTTTTATTTGAGTTTCAAGTTAGTCCATTGGAAGGACAAAACACAAAAATGAAAGTATTTTTAAGCCTGACATGGTGTTTTGCATTTTGGTGATTTGTTTGCTTGGGTTTTAAGCATTCATTTTCAGTTTATTATCTTCGGGTTTCTTTAAGTATTAGTTTTGAGTTTATTATCTTCATTTTTTTATTTGATAGAAGCCTAGTCCTTTAAATAGGTCAAGAGCCAGGTAGCTGTAAAATATTTCAATATGAAGAGGTAAAATGAATGTAAGAATTGTATTCAAAAGTAATTAGTCTTTTCTTTCCTTTCACAGGGAAATTGCTTTTACTAGGCAACTTCATGAAAAAGCTTCTGATCTCTGTTTTTATTATATGGGTTTCTACATTCATTCATGCCCCAAAATGAGATACAAGGTAAAGTGTGTTTTTACTTATTTCCTTAGTGTACTATTATTCAAAGCATTTGACAGCATTCATAGTAATATAATATTTTGTAATTGTCATTTTGGATTTTAATGTAGACTTTATATGGTTAAATTTGAACATTGGTTACTATTTAACTTAGCCTAGGATTTTTTTTTTTTTTAAATTTAGCTGCATGTGGTATTTATTACAAGTTGGCTTAAAAGCACTTCACATGGAGAGGTTTTCAAAGCTGTCAGATAATAGTTTGTCATTTGGTTACCTGGCTATCTCATGTTTACAGTGTATCTTCCAATAGACTAAAATTCTCCCTTTTTTAGGTTTGCATATTTGTGGAACTGTTGCTTAGTGACTATAGGCAGTGATAACATGCCTTCGTGGTCTTGGCTGTACTTGGGTTTTTCCTTTTTGTTTTTTTTGTTAGAGATAAGGGACTTGCTCTGCCCATGAAACAAGCGAGAAGCTAGGTTAGCAGCAATTTTGAGCCAGGTAGCAGAAAAGAAACAAATATGACTATAAGGGCAAAAAGTGTCCCAATTCTGAACGATAGCATTGCTAAGAAACTTTGGGTTCAGCCGCTTGTAGTAAGTTTTAGTAAAAACGTGAACTTTGTATGCATGGATTAAACAAAGCTCATACATGAGTTAATGTATTAAAGTAGCCAGCAAACTATTAAAATATGAAGATTAAATGCTGTAAAACTGGGAGCTAACCTCATTAGCCACTATACATTTGTATTATTAATTGTAATGTGATACCTCTTCTGTTGGTCCTGTGCTGTTATTTGAAAATGATTTCATCAAGAATATAAAATTCTCACAATGCTTCTAGTTTTCATTCTCAAATAATGGAAATTTAATAAATTGTAAAGGGAGTATTATAATTTTATGTTTTTTTCCACAGAAGCTCCTTTTCTTCCCTTGCTTATACTTAATGACTATCTGATATGACTGTGATTTGTTAGAATATACATTCTAGTCTTCCAGAAACCTATACATGTCAATGTGCTTAGGTAATTAAGTGTGGCCCAGTATGAGAATTGCCAGGGCAGGGGATGGGGAAAAGAAGAAAGCCTATACACATATATTTAGAACACACACAATAGCAGGTAAGTAATGTTCTGTGTTAGGAGAGTAATAATTTAATAAATGAATTGCAAGGGTTTTTATTTTATTTTATATTTCTTTTCCTGTGTATATTTGTTTTGGAATTGGCCAAATGTAGCGCAATTGAAAATCAGGTTGACATTAATTCTGTAGTTCCACTTTACCCTCACTGAAATAGTACACTGCAAACTACTTTTAAAACTAAGCTCTGAAATGTGACAGGGTAATGCTACTACTGTTGTGAAGTTATTGGTAGTGGTAAAGTAGGGTGGTAAGTACTGACTTTGCGGGTTAAGTAATTTCAGTAATGCTTGGTTAACTTAGAGGCATTACATGTTGAAGACTTTGCTTTATTACAGTTTAATAGAGATGTTAGAGGCTCCCTTCCCTTAATGATACTAGTGTGGAAGAATGACAGGCTGTAGATAACTGGTTAAACTGATGTCAGGTAAGCAAATTAAATGAAGGAAAGAAAAGGAAGGAGCTGAAAAGCTAACCACTGTTTTTTATCCTCTACTTGTAATTTTCTTTGCAAATTATTTGTCCTAGGATGTTTAGAAATGGAGGCTAGGCACAGTATCACTTTATATAAGCTGTCTTACGAAGAACACATGCATGCTGTACTTACTTACAGTGAAGTCACAGGATCTTGGAAGTCTTTGAAAATTTTCCGTCTTCTGGTCACAGATTGTGATCAGTGGAAATGCCTAAGCTGGCATTTGCATTTGATTTTTGATGGAAACACAGTGCTAGAATACTTGTAGCAAAGATGCCTGAGCTTGACTTCTGGTTTGTACCAAACAGATGTCTCTCTTCCTGCTGACTGAAGAGGTGAAGAGGGATAGCTGATGAATTGGGATGCATAAGGAACAGTGACTTTATGATGTTGATTTAAGGAGTTTGACAGTGTTCCACTTTGCATGGAGTAAAACTCAGTCTTCTGTACAAGATGTGGTTGGAGTAATTGGGGATCTGTGCAATGAACTGTGGTACTCGTATTACAATCCAAGACTGGTGCATTATTGTTGTGGACATGAGGATATAGCTGGACATTTTGGTTTTAAATACATGACTCCTAAGTTGAAGGTATGGGTGTCCAACAGCAAGAATTGAAGCCTTGTTCTGCCTGGGTACTTTCTTGGAATGCAAATTGTAGACTTCTTTTCTGGATTCTAACTTTTTTGTGGATGTAAAGTAATCATCAAACATAATTTTTTAAAGCACTGGTAATAGGTGATCATAAATACCAGTAACTGGGTGGTATATAGTAACAGCTTCTCCCCTCTGCATCACATCATCTTGGTTATGTTGTATGCTCTAAGGAGGTCCAAGGCATTGATAGAATACTTTGTTGAAGTATTTATTTTTTAATATGGCTGCTAGTATGCTTGTTCTGTTTTTTTATGCAGTTCTTAAAATGCTATCTGTATCTTTATCCTGGAAAGTTTCTTTGAGCTGTCATATGGCAGATATGGCCAGAACGTCACACCAGTTGCCCACAGTGCAACTGTGCTGTGCAGCTGCTGAATATTTTTAGCCCCCACTGAGCAGGTCAGGGGCTGAACTGGCAGAATATACGTTATTGGGGGTCAGTGTGTGACCTTTTCATCTGAAGGATTCTGTTTCCATGAATGATACAATTGTGGGCATAAATAGTATGTAGTCCAGTGGAAGGTTGGAGGCATGAGTGTCCTGGAAGAGGGTCCCCAACTCAGGATTCCTGTGGCTCCGTAACAGAGTTGGATTATCAGACAGGAAGATAAATGGTTAAAGAGTATCATCTACCACATGGATCAGACGTAATTACAGAAGTTTTTAAAAATAAAGCTCCATTTTGACTCACTGTTCCCTTCCCTTTCCTTTTGTTCCCAAACAGCTTGCATTTGATTGCAATGGGATTTTAAAACAGTGGAGTACTGGTGAAATTACTTAAGATGGGGGAAGGGAATATATTGCAATATTATGCTATTTTTTAGTTCCCAGCTTCTCTTAGATTTGTTCCCATGTATGGGTTAATATTTATGAACTGGTAAAATAAAAACTACATTAAATTGAGACAAAAGGATTTCTGTAGTCCTATTAACTATGTTAATATGGAAAAATCCTATGAAAAACCTTAAGCAATGGCTTTGTTCCATTTTTTCTGGGTAGGTTAGGGTAATACAAGATTAGAATGGTTCTCTGAAGAAATTCATGACCTTGTGGTAAAACTTTTCAGGCTCTGTTAGATGTGGTAGTTCTTATGTTGGAAAACAGTCTTCTGGAAAATTTTCCAGGACTCATAAGATGCAAAGTCTTTTTCCTAATGCATTTTGGAGTCTGTGATAAAATTTTAAGTCTAAGAAAGTATTTAACTTTAGGATTATGTTGGTCTCAAGCTTGCTTCTCATGTGTTTAAGCAATGTATCTGTACTTGTTTAATGCTTTTCAGTTAAAGACGTTTGTTTACAAACATATTTATAGAGTTACAGAAATAAAAGAACCACCTTTAGTGAACAGCCATATCGGAGAGATGCTTGAGGGGATCTTGGATTTTTTTCCTGTACTGATACTCTGGCTTATCCTGCATCTTTCCAAGTAAAAAATTTTACTTCATGGCTCTATGTTACTAAGTTCACATTTTCCAGTCACTACTGAACTCTTTGAGATCCTTTCTGTTCTTTCCATTACAGTTCTTTGATACTGATTTTGAGTCTTGTGGTGGGTGACACTAACTAGATTTTGGGTTTGTGCTTCTGGTGTAAATAGCAAGTGTACTTGCTGCCGTGCATTTGCCATTCAGACCGCTGTTGACCTTAAGTCAAGTTCTCCTTTAAGTTCTTGTGTTGGAAGGGATTTGTTGGGGATGTTTTCTACGTGAGTTTCCTTAGTTCTGGGTTTTCTGAGTTTTTTTCAGTGTCAGTATTTGCATGCAAATACTGCAGTTGAAGCACATATTGTTACTTGTTTTGGTCAATGATCTGCTTTCCTTGAAGCCCCTCCGCTAAATAACTATCATAAATAACTATTGTAAATAACTATCAGCATACTTTGAAGTGCGTAACAGATTTAATGTCTTCTTGCTGTGTTTTCTCTGTGTACCATTTTAAGACCATTCTATGATGTGAAGAGGTGTTTTGACTGAAATCTTTATCCAGACTTGTATGCAGGCCAAAGTAAATGGAATTATTTCAAACAGTCTCCTTCGGTATCAAGGCATGGCCAGACTTCAGATAGATGGAATACTAGAAAGGGTTCTGAAATGTCAGAAAAGAAACAAAAGGCTGATTCAACTGTGATTAATCATTCTTAAACTAAATACCTCGGACTGACTGTGGTTCTAAGCAGTGCCCCTGGAATTTTATGGCACTCGAGAGCCAATTTCTTTGGCTGCTTTCAGGAATTTCAGCATCACTCCTCCTGCAGCAGTGAAATGCATCCAGTGGTAGCCTGGATTTCCACGCCCATGGGATCCACAAAGGTCTGACTCATCCTCACTTGTCCTGACTCTTTTGCCGTTTCTGACCATGGAATTTAGTTAACCTTTTCAATAAGCTTGGATTTGCTGTGTAAGCTGAAATGCGTGAGGGAAAGAGACTTAATGTGATGTGACTTAATGTGATCGTCTATGATTTGGGGGGGATAAGCACATGCCACTGAGCAGCAAACAGCTTTCCAAAATGTGTCACTAGTTCCACACAAAAAGAGCTGACATTTTTATACCTCCGTGCATGATCTTTTTATTCAGCATGTGTTGAAGTTCCTACCAGCTGTCAGCCTGCTTTTCTCACTGGTATTACTATTTACCTTGATAATGGGAAAAGATAAGCTGAGAGTAGTTTGGAGGACTGGAGTTGCTCTGCTCAAGTCTGTTAGCACTTGTATTAGTGGCTTTTCCAGGATTAATTTTGTGAGTTTATAGGAATAAATATGCATTCAAATTAGTACAAAACCATTTTTTTTCTATAAACAGGTCATAATTAGTCAACTAAATATTCTGAAAAGTCAGTACTTGTTACAGAGTGCCAAGTTGTTGCTTTCAATGCCACTTGGGAATAAAGAATTGAAATACCTGGGTCGAGAAACCATTATCTACTCTAAGAAAGCAATAAAAGTTTTGGCAACACAGTGGTTTTGCTTTTTTGACAAGACTGCTAAAAACAAACAGCAAAACAATAAACAATGACAAAAACATACAATAAAAATAATGAAGCCCTGAAAATTATAAGTTACAGAAGTGGGGGGAGAAATCCCTCTTTTTCTGTATGTCTTGGTAACATCACTTTTAACTGCCTTCTTTCTTTCTTACTTCCATTCCTTCACCGGACTTCCCCACTGGCCAGGATACTCCTCTGCATCAGCATCAGCAGCTAAAATTGAACATTCATTTGTTCAGAGCTCTGAACTTAATGCATGTGTTCCTTCTAATGGTTTGGGTTAGTGACTGAGGGGAAAAAGACTACTCTGAATTATGTTGGAGTTTTGGCATTAAAACCCAAAGGGATTTTGAGAAGTCTTTTAAAGTGGCTTAAGGCTTCCAAAAGTATTTTGAATGATTGACTTGGTGTACATGTGTTCAATGCTTCCGAAAATCAAATCGCTTTAATATTCCTTCAAGTTGTAACTAGCGCAAAAAGTCCTTATCTCTCTACATATATTTTATCAAATGTCTTTTGACTAGAAGGTTGTCTGTCTGTTTTGTGGATCTGGTAAGTCATACGCTATATTCAGGATTGCAGTGTCCCTTACAGCTTGCTGCTCTCCCCCCCGCTTTCTGTTTTTTTCTTTTGTTCCTTTCTTCCATAAAAGCATTCTTTTTTTCACCTTTCCTCATCTGGAAGACTCTTACTAACTACCGAGAGCCCACACTGAGAAAGTGGAACTAAACATGTTGGAATAAACAACTGAGAATGTGGGACAGAATAAAAAATACCATGGGTGAAAAATTATTAGTCCTTTAGTTCTTGATGTAGTGCTAGTGATAAATATTTAAAAGTATTTCTTATTTACTTTGAACAGCATCTTACAAAGTGTTTGAGGCCACTTTCTAAGTTGCTTTTAGGCATTTCTAGTCAGGCATTTTCAGTTTGTGAAAACTACATTATTATGAGCATCAAAAAGCAGGAAAAAGGAGATGCTCTGTTCTGGATAGCAACAGCCGTTACTGAATACTGACAGTGGATTTCCACTGAAAATACAATTATTAAAAGCAGAATATTGGTTCCCATGTTGTTTTCGTAGCAGGCAAAGATAGTGAATGCAATTACTTCTTTATTTTTTTCCTAAGCTGCTGTTTTATACTGTGTGTAATTGGTAAATTATTACAGTTTTTCCGTGGTGCAAATGTTGAAGCTGCACTGAATTTCACATAGCATTTGCATGGTTAAAACCAGTTGGAATCCCATTTTTCTACTAGAAACAAACACAGATCCCAGCCATGTCTTTTTTCTTAACTTTATTTTTCCTTTTAAAATATTTGCAGTCAGGACTTAATTTTTTTGTCAGTTATAACTCCCTTGGGAAGAATGTGAACATGTCCCTGGAGCTTTATTTTTCTAATTTTGGAAATGTGGGTTTCTTTTCAGTTGTTTACTTGAAGTTTAAGATGATTGAAGTGTGGCAGAACTGAAGTGAAAATAATATGTATATTTATGCCTGATTGTGTTATTTGTAGACTTTATCAGGGCAGAAAGAAATGTCTGTTGTGTAGGTCTCAGCTGACCTCTGAAGTGAACAAGTCTCTTTCTCATTACTGTACTGGCCCTTGAGAAAATAAACATGTGTCCAAAAGCAGAAACTTTGGGGTGTATGTTGTACAAGCTTTGAAGGAACTGTGTCTGAAAGTAATTTTCAGAGTGATGCTGTATTTGTGAGACATGGCCTTTCTACAGTTTCAGCTGTATACCTGTAACTTTTTATTTGATGGGTCTTTGATTACAAAACAAATCTCCTCAAATTGAGTAAACTTTTTTTTTGGTGTTTTACTTCTCTATACTGGAGAAATAAATGTTATTAAATAGGAGTAGGTCCTCTTAAAACTATCCATTTGTTATCTTCTGTATGAGGCTTGGATCGGGTTATGTTATTTTCATGCAGTCTTTAAAAAAAACCAAACACATCCCTCCAACCAAAACCAACCAAATGAAAAAATCCCAAAGAACCAGTTCCGATATAGGTTATTTCAGAGAAATGTTCAGTGTCATACAGTGTCTTTTAAGTAATTCCAAATATGAGATGATTTAAATATTAGACTTGAATATTGATGATTTGCTGATTTTGAGGATGATAATGTTGATGCTACTAATTATTTTAATATCTGTCAGTAAAGATTCTTTGTTCTGCATACAGGAGGGATATGTTTGTCCATAAGGAGGTACATATTTGGGATTCACATTTCAGATGTTCTGAAGAATAAACACAGAAATGTGATAGGGGTGGTATTAACTACCTACATATGCACATCAGCAGGGATAAGTTTTACACCTTTTACTTGCTAGAGGAATTTTATGAACTTGGGACAACTTCCCTATAGTGTTTCTTTAATGAAAGTGATTTTGTTATTTTGTGTGAGGCTTAAGTAAACTAAAATCTAACCTCATTTTCATAAAAACACAAGAATAAGAGGTATGGTTTGTTAAATTGTAGGCCAGTTCTGTACTGGTGGGTGTTTTCAGAGTTATTAGAGGTAACTTGCCTGTCTCTGTCAAAAGGAGCTGCTAAAAAGATTTATTCAGGATCATGTTAATAAACCTGAGGCAAACCATCTTCTGAAAGATAATAGCTGGTAGAAATTTATCATTTCTAATTCACGACTCTACATAGTCATAAATTCACTGCTCATTGCTGACTTGTACTAAATCTTATTTGAAGGCTTATTTGAGCACTCCATAGCAACTATTAGCAATTAAAATGAGAACTGTAAACTGTGAAATATATAGATAAAAGAGGTGTGGGTTTTGTTTGGTTGGGGTTTTTTTGGAGGGGGAGTAATACGCTTCACAATTCATGTGTCTTTAATTTTTCTCCTTCATCTGAGGAATGAGGTCATAATTCACGTTTCAGAATTTTCCAATTATAGTTCTATATATACATTAGTCCTTGCTAGTAAGTGTAAGAATGCATGGAATTGAGTGTATTTTTAAAGTTTCTAACAGGCAAATGAATTAATATAGTGCTGCTTTGTCAGCTTCACTTCATTTTTTGTCGATTTAATCATTTTTGGATGGTCCTCAAACATTAGTTAACATTCTTTACTTCTGAATTTTGTCTCTCTACCTGTCTCTTTGTGAGATTCACAAAAGTGAGTGAACTGGAATATGCAGAGATGGACATCTTACAATGCCATGATGCAAAAAGTTAAAACATATTTATGGAGACAATGCTCTTCACTTTTCCTAACATAGTCTCTGTGTGAAGTTGCTCATAGCCATGCCAGTTTTCAAGTGTTGGGCAAAATATCAAAGTTCTTGTGTCCTGGAGAAAAATCACCCTTTAAATCTGTCACTGAAGTGCAACTCATTGAAAGGCTGGTTAGTTTTATCTATGCATCACATTTATTGAGCCTGGCAACACTTGGGAGTATTGGATCTCTCATTTAACTTCAAATCTGATTGTTCTTATTGTATTCTTTCTTATTTTTGCTATTTTTTTTTCTGATTATATTAGCTCTAATTAGGCAATATTGTCAAGTGGAATTTATTTGGTCTGAAAGCCAGGAACTCCTGCTTTTCCTGGCTCTGCCAGATTTCACCTTGTGGTCTTTACAGTAGGAGCTGGCTGACAAGTCAGTTAATCTACACAAGAGATGTTTTTTCTCCAATTTTCCAGGAAAGATTTAATGGTAGATACTTTAATGAGGTCTGGTTTTACTAAGACCTCATTAATTTTACAGAGGTATCACAGTACACTTCTCTGAAGTGTTACATTTAATCTAGATGACAATTCATTATTTGGAATGATTATTTTCTTTGTCTGAGTTTGTTTAGCTGCTGACTGTACTGCGTCTCCAAGTAAAAGTATATTAATGAGGTTCTATTATTTATCCTCAATCCTGATATTAAACACAATGCTTCTAACAGTCTAGTTTGCAAAAAGTGCAACATCAGTGTTTGAATGGGAATGAGAGTCCCAGATTCCTATAGAGGGGAATGATTTGGAGCCAGGAGGGAAAAGTTGAATCATAGAAAAGTAGACTTGTCATGGCTATGGGGGATTATGTAGTCCATCCCCTTACTCCAATGCAGGTTCAACTATATTTGTATTAACTTTTAAGACCCATTGGACATATGCGTGCCAGAGGCCTCCCTTGACAAACTTACACACGTCTCCATGCATTGGTGGTTATATATTTATATATTCTTGTGCTTTATTAGTCTTCCCATTGAAATTCTTTTTCATAATGTCTGACCTCAACTTTTCTTCCTAAAGAATATTACATTTTGTCCTACCCACCATGCACATAAAAACCCATGATGGGTTTTTTGGTTGGTTTTGTTTTGTTTTGAACACCCTTCTTTCTAAACCTGGTGGCTGCCATCATGTGTCTTCTTGGGCTTGGGCTTCTCTAATTTTTGGTAAAAAACCCAACCAACCCTCCCCCCCCCCCCAATTCCTTCTTTTCTCCAAGTCTCATTTTTAAGCTTCTTGTCATTCTTTATGCTGTCTGGTGGATTTTCATCAACTTATGCATTTCTGTCCTAGAGAATGATGTCAAAAATTAGGCCTTCTGTCTAAGGCCCTCAGATGCTGAGGTCAGCTTCTATGGTTTGTTTATATAACATGAGTTATTGCCTTCGTTATACTAAAGAAGATGGTAGACTCTGGAGGCAAGGAGAAAGGGTGGAAAGGAGAAAAAATGGGAATTGTGTGACTACAAAGTTTTCAGAATGGGCTAAATTGGGATATGGGCCGAGTTATTCTTAGTGTTAAGGTTTGTGACTAAGTGACTATGAAAGCACATGTGTATATGCCCTTGGATCTTGCTGCTGTTCATTCTGGTTTAGCTAAGTATCTGTTAAAAGTTACATTTTTCAGTATTCAAAGTTTGTGGAGCCTGGCAGGCTCTTGGATGGTGCTGTGTTTTCACAAAGACTATCATGAGGGCACTGGAGCTGTGAGAGATTGCACAGAGCAGGGCCCCAAGCAGAAGGGTCAATGGAGAAGTGAAATATTTTTGTTACAGCTTCTTTAAACCTTTTTCTTAATCTAATAAAATCAGTTCCCAAAGGCTTTCAAAGGTTACCTTATTGGGGAGGCCTAGCGAGACCTGGGAGCTTGGCGAACTGTTGTCTTTTGAGTATGAAATTAAAAAAAACAACATAAAACCCCCTTGCTGTTTCCAGACGCTGCCGTGAGGTTTCTGCTTATCATGTGAGAGAGTTAACCACTGCCAAAACCTTTTATTTTGTTTGGTTGTTTCCAATTGAATAACTGAACTGTTTTAAAAGGAATGACTGAAACTGTTAAGAGTAGTTATTTGCTATGTTAGATGTGTGGGATAATTTTGGGATTCTTACTAGAAAGGTTTCAAGGGAGTAGATCATCTTTTTTAATAGAATATTATAGTTTCCTTCCTTCCCCTTTCTTGTTTGGAACAAAAATGTTTTCACAAATAACACTGAGCTAGAATGACAAAAAAAGGGTATGAAAATGACCCCATTGTCAACTAATTGAAGAAGAATGGGTTCGTGGAGCAAAAGTACACAGGAACCAAATTCTCTGTTCGTCCCAACACAAATGCACTGTTGTTCGGTGAATGGACAGAAGACAAGATGAGCTTTTTGTTCCACTGATCTATTGATTTTATTTATTTATTTAAAATACTAAGGCTCGTGTTCTGAAGGGCTACGTATTGCTAATATGGTCAGTAAGGTTGATCCATGATTTATTTTATGAATTTCTTTTTGTTTTTTACATTATTTCAATTTTACTCTTTACCACTTGGCATTGTGTGGCATGCTATTAATTGTTTTTAATTATCTTACATTCAGGGGGAAGGGGAGGAAGGTGGAGAGATGTTAACAGTATATTTTGGGGGGGGCTTGCTACTCTTTGCATCCTCCATTTATGTCATACAGTGGCATTGAAGGACATTGAAGGCTGTAGTGCCGCCTGAGAGCCAGAGCGCCTGTCCCAAGTTCTGCCCCTGCTTCTCACTTTGGGCAATCTGAGGACGCTGTGCAGGAAGATCAAGTTGGGAATGTCTCCATAGGGAGAAGCTTTGGGGCTGTTCCACCACAATTCCTGCTAATTTAGGTGTGGCATTGAGAAAGGATCCAAGGGACAGCACCTGTGCAGCCTAAATTATTGGAAGATGGTATTTTATGTTTTTCTCATAAATTGTGTGCTTCTAATGGAGCTCGATTTGTAAGCCCTGACTGAAACTTTGTTTTAGAAGATAAATTGGTTTTTCTCAGAACTGTATCAATTTTGCTGTTTGTTGCTGATGATGGTTTAATGGATTTATAAGCACAAAATAATTCTCTATCAGTGGCAGATGGTAAAGAAACTGTATGTTAAATGTCTTCATGATTGCATTGATGACTGAATTGTTAGTCCTCAAATGCCTGTACTAACAGCCCCACTTTCTGATGAAGTTTTAAATGATAGTACGTCTGCCTCCTTTACTTGTGACATTGGAAGAAGTTAGTGTGATGATCCAAGAAAAAAGATGCTGATATTCCTCAAGCCAATACCCATTAAGTTGGAAAAGTTGCAAACTGCCACAAAAATATCTAAAATCTTTAGTATGCTACAAGCTAAATTCTGGGTAAGATGGGCTTTCTTTAATCCTCTTGCCTCTGTGGTTATTGCATGTCTTTAGAGCAACAACAAACAAGAATGAGTGTGAACCTTCTCCTGCGAGTCTCTTAAATCTGCAGATATTGTTCCTTCCCTGAGGTTTATGGACTCTTTCTGGGTTTATGGCCAAATCTTTGGTTCCTGCCTGTGTTAAGTTGCTTGGACAGTGCAACGCCAAGAGAAAACTTCCCTAAAGGGGCAGCTGGAGACCTGCAGGGGATGGTGGTGGAGTTGGAATGTACCATGCTTCTGCCAAGCCTCATCAGCACAACGGCCTCCCAGGATCCAGTGTGAGCTGCTGTACATCGAAACAGCTTTAGATGCCACCAAAGCTGCCTAGGAGGCAGAAAAATTTAGAAACATTTTTGGACACTGTCCTTCAGATGTGTAGATCTGGGTTAAACTATTGTGTCAATATTAAGTGGCATATGATGCTCAGCATACAAGGATTTATTATACTTTGCTCTCTATTTTAGAAATGTGTTACAAATTCATGGAAGTACATGAAACTGCTTTTCTGCTTCAAGATATGCATGCACATGAATGCAGTGTGGAGTTTTATTGATTTTAAAATAAAGCAAGGTGATTGCCTGGGCAGTTTTTAATTATTTTTACTCTGAAAAGTGAGGATTATAAACTGTTAGAATGTCAACAAAGTGCTTGATTTTTGTAAGTGCAGTTCTAATTTTAATACTCCCCTAATGCTGTGTTTGGATGTATGTTTAATATACCCTTGAATTACCAGGTTTTGGTATGATCAGGACTTAATGTAGTATATAGTATAGTTACTGATTCCAGCCCATTTGCCTTCAAACTTGTGTTCTTTTGTGAAGGTGATTATAAAGAAAACAATTTCCAAACATCTGGCATTAAGAGAAAACTGAAGTGTTGATGTTTCAGCTCAGAGACTTTGGGGATACATAACGTTAAACATGCAAGTAGACATTCGTGTACCTTTTAGTGGTAGTAATTCAGATGAAAGCATAATAGTGAATCTGTTCTAACCAACTATGAGAATACTGTTGAACTTGGGCAGTTTTACAGAGCTGCAAGCATGCACGTGTGCATTTATATTGCTAATAGATGCAAAAGCTGCATGCAGAATTACTGCTACAGAATTTGCTACTCTTATTTCATTTTGTTCCGTTTGGTGTAATGAAAATGGACTTACTTGACAAGAATTCCAGTTCTGTAAGTCTAATATTTTGTTTATAATTAAGGAGACAGAATTCATTAACAGAACAAGGAGTTTGAAAACGAGTCAATGCAAGAAGAACATGTTGAAAGGAGACAATTATTTTTACTGCATTATATCCTCAGGCAGTTGTTATTCCCTGCAAAATAGCTTAACAAAAGTTCAATACATCTCTCTATCTAGCCATATTTTCTCTGTCTTATTCCTACATTAGTGTTCCTATATTTGGGTTCTTTCCCCACTTTCTTATGTTTACTATGCTCCCAGAGGGACTGAGATGCATTGAAGCCCAGAAACTGGGGTGCTCTCAGTTTAGTATTTCTTCTGGCAACTAATGTGGCTACAGCCTGTGTTTGTTTCAAGTGTTAAGGAGGAGAAGATGAACGGAAGCTGGTATGGGCTGTGGTGGCAGTTCAGGTTCTGCTGTCTGCAGCATTGGGGTTTTTGGCTGGTTTTGGCTCTTTACAGTAGATGTTTGTGTGCGCTGTAGGGGAGGTGTGATGCCTGGCTGCTCTGCTTTATGCATTTCCAGTTTTGGAGACCACATACCATGTCTTCTATGGTGACAAAACTTAACACATTTTTGCAGTACAGATTTTTGTCTCGTTTTAAGACCGTTCCAGTGAGATCAGTAATGGCTTGAGTTCAGACGTGTGGTTTGTGAGCTCCACATGCTGAGATGGTCCCAAGGTGAAGTAGGATGGTCTCCTGCTGAGAACTGACTGCTCGGAGAGCACAGAGAGGCTTTGTTTACAAATTCTCTTCTCCCAGCAAACAAAGCAGGCTTGTTTAATAAACACTTAACAAACAAAATGGACCTACAATTAGAATGCTTATTTAATGAATGAAAATTTACTATGAAAATAAACATTTTTAGGGACAATAGAAGAAACTTCTTTTAAAGTGCAATTCTTTTGACAGTCCAACATTTTTGTACAGATACTTCTTGGTACTTCGTACAGATAGCTGTTGCTTTACTTGCTGTTAAGGTTTAAGTTCTAACACATGCTTGGAATACTGTGGTAAAGCGAGTCTTTTTATTTATTTATTCATTTTATAATCTGCAGATGTAAGGGAGACAAGTAGGTTTAGATTTTTTGGCAGAGGTGTGTTACTGTATCCTGATAATATAAATTGTAGTCACTTAGACACTGAAATTTATCATTGTCTTATTTTCTCCTTCAGATTTTTAGTCTGAATAACATTTTTGTGTGTGTTAAGGATGTGTTAACTTGAATTTCACAGTATTATTTAGTCACGATCCCGCAGAAATGAAGTTTTTACTAATAAGCTTTCCTGTGCTGTCCACTTTGTCCTACAACATTACTCTTTTCTACTATCCTAAGATTGTTGTTAACACCTATTTGTGTATAGGTACCACTGTTGTTGAAGTTGTTTCTTCAATATTGGGTTGTGTGTATTTCAGCATTGAATGACCAAAGGTAAATTATTTGGCTTTTACTATTGTTTTTTATTGTTGGGCTTGAAAAAACATGTCAAGTATACCATAAATTGATAGAAAGCCTTAAAGTTATAAATCTTGTACTGTTCTGAATCATCAATTCAGAATATTATTTCTTGTTTTTAAATGTATGAAAGCAAATAGAAATGAAAAATGCTGGAGTGGCAATTTTTAAAGTGACATTGTTTTTCAACATGATTTAGTGGCATAAATACTATAAATGCTTTTGAAAATTCCACATAGCATATCTTAATCTAAAGCCAACATCTAGCATCTGAATTCTTAATTAGGAGTATATTTCAACTTGTGAATATCACTGTTTCACAATTTGAAAAGCTGTCAATTAGTCTAGTATTTATTATGTCTTCAAAAATTCCACAGACTGAGTCAGTAGCTGGGCATGAAGGTGAAGTATGAAATTATTTATTCAGTATAAGGCTACCATCAGCCCAGACTTTCCTGGGTAGGTCTTATTTTCTTGCCCTCAGAGTCTTGTCTGGATAGATTTTTGGCAAGTTCATTGTGTTTCTAGCTGAGTTTTTGGAAACCCTATTAGATGCAGAAGTGGGACTTTGGGAAAGCCTAGTACAGAGGTAGTATTCCTGGTGGTGGTTTGATGGGTATAGGTGGTAAGGGAAAGATAGATCTGATGTGTAAGGCTGAGCAGAAGAAGGGGCACTGAGTAGCAAGTGCTAGCCTGTGCTCTGAGGGGCTCTTGGGTGGTTGAGTGGGATGAAGGGTTGAGTTTTGGAGCTGGGAGAAGAGAAGGTTTGGGGCACCAGGGAAAACTCTTTTAGGAGAGTTGTTGGAGAGACGCTAGGAAAGATGGGGAAAGCTTGGACACTGATGAGCACTGGTGCTTGCTGGGGAAAACAGCACAAGGTCTTGCAGGTAACCACAGAACACAATGGCTATAATGGGGAGTTTGATCTGAAGATAGACATACAGGCAAAGAGTTGTCAAAAGCATTAAAAATACAGAGAAATTAACGGACAGGAAGAAACGCAGGTTTCTGTGTGCCCTGTTGGTGCACAGTGAACAGTTTTATCCAGAAGCTGAGAATCTGCAGCTGGGTTAAGTTGCAAGAGCAGTGCATGTGTTATGCATGTATAAAAAGAGTAAATTGGAGACTTCATAGATACCTGAAAAGTAAATACTGTATCTTGCTGTAGAATATATCTGCTTTTCTCTTGTGTCGTCCTTTAGAATTACTGCTTTAAAAGATGAGAAAAAAACAAATTTGAGTTGAAGTGAGTCATATGAGTGAGGGTAGCAGGTTTAGCCCCTGTTTCCTTTTAATCATCACAAAAGATTAAAAAGTTAATTTGCATTGGTTTACTTTTTGGTACATCATAATTACAGTCAATGTTTTTAAAAAATAAAAAATTATGCACACTGCCCTCACACCTATTTCTGTTGTGCTGGTGGTTTAGTTCTGGTGAATGTTAACTTTCTGGTTCCCTGTGCAGTTGTACAGAAAAATGTTTTAAAATATGCTCACTTTCATTTAAATTCTATCAATTTAATTTTGTGTTTGGATTTTTTTTTTCAATTAAATAAACATGGTCTGTAGTGTTTTTACTTTGATAACTAGATAGTAGAAGCCTCTTTGACAGGGCATTGATTTAGCTTTCCTGTGGAGTATGTCTGTAGGCAGCTTAGATGAATGCTGTTCTTTTAGATATGACTCCAGCTAGTGAGGTATTAATGAATGTTTAAAGCTATTTGATATCGATGTGACAATTTTGTGTATGTAAGTGTAAAGTGTGAGTATGATATATTAGGCTGTGCATATTTTCCTGTGATTATTTCACTTTATGTTAAATGTAAGAAAATAAACTTAATACTAAATTTCATACATTTAATTTAATGAACTTAAAAAATACTGTCAGTTTATGGCAACTCTTCAAGAGAAAGATACAGGATCCACATGACTGAAACACTCACTACTTTTACTTTTTTTCTTTTTTTTTTCTTTTGCTTCTCACAGCTGCCAAAATAAACTTCTTTTGAGATAGACCTAAGTCAACATAGTTGGTGTGTCTCTAATGAAGCATTCCTCTTGAGGCCCCTACTTGGGTTTTATCTTCTTGTCATATTTTTTTTTTAATCTTTCTTTCCAAGTGTAATGATAGGGTCGTCTTAAGAATTTCTGCTGCAGATTTAAAGTAAACAAGTTCCATTTCAGTAATCAGACAATTTTTATTCCCCAAGACCTTTGTTTTTTGAAGTAAAAAGGCAACGTGTATTACATTTTTTTCCTGTAATATACTTGATATTTTTTTAAGTTGTTGAAAAATTGGCTGAAATTCAGAGAAGCTAGTATTCATCAAATGTACAAGCTTAACTCTTCTTTCTTATTATTTTCCACTCAAGCTTTCTCAAAAGTTGCTACTTTTTTTAGGATTCTTGAGTAGCTTCTCTATGGACAAGATGAATACTAGCTTTCAGCTTCAGAAGTATATCTGTGTGGTACCATCTTTAATTAGCTTGTTCCCAACCAGATTTTTAATGGCAATTTCCAGTAAATGTTAGCTGGTTTTATATATTTTATTTAAAATCACAAAATCATGTTTTCTCCTGTAAAATTTTTGAACATATGGCTGTTTTAAATTCATAAGGAATCTCAGTCTCTAAATGTGTACAAATAAACCTTGAATTAGGAACATTCTTTGGAATTTCAGTCTTGTGTTAATGTCACTATTCTGCCAGTTTAGTATCACTGATGCTAAATATTAGTAAACGAGAGAGATAAAATGGCAATAATTGAAGGTATGTAATGTTTTAATATTCTTGGTGGCAGTGTCTGGAATTCCAGCCAAAATGTACCGTAGAGTTTTCCTGTAAGTACCATCCCATGTCAGTATCTCATATTTTTGTATGCCAAACACAAAGTTTATGTAGCAACACTGAAAGCTAAACTTAGTTTCAGTAGTCTATTTTAATAAAATGCTATTGTGTACAGCATAGATTAGCAGATATAAACAAAAAAGAAATAATTTTTTAAAAAAAAAGAACCTTGGAAAACATAAAAAGGCAAAATAGATACATCGAAAGTTTGATGATGTAAAAGTACTTAGAAAACATGCTTAAAAAGTGACCCTGATTTTATGTAAGCTTTTTTGAGTAGCGATGTACTTGTAATATTTCTCTTTGTTTCTCAGTTTCGGGAGTTGTCTTCATATTTGTCTGTCATTTGGATATTATTATTTCAGCTTTGGCTAAACAGCCAGCCAACTTAAGGCAGTTCAGAATCCATAAATTTGCTGTTTCTGTCATCAAAAGTCTGGAACCCAGGGACAAATAGCTGTTGTAGGGTAAACAATACATCTTATTGGTCTTGAAGGGACCATTTTGTAATGTTTTGCACTGTTGTCTCAACAGTGTGAAACATCATATACACGGCAAATTCAGCCTAGTAGCATTCACTGTTTAGATTAAGCTTACTGAAATCTAAGAACAGCAAATGTAGAACCTGTATGTATGTATCTACCCATCTATCTTTCTTACTTGGAAAACAATGAGTGAGAACAGATGTGGGGTGGGAATAGGCACAGATATTTAATGGCTTGTGTCCAAGTTCAGAAATGTTACTGTACGCTAGGCATCCATTGGCTTGAGTAAATCTCAAAATGCAAAGAATATGAACATAAAAGACTAACAACTGCCCCCCTGCAAAAATTATCTTAAAATTATCTTTTTGTAAGTATTCATTTAAATATGTGTTTGTCTATCTAGTCATCAAAGAGATGTTAAAAGTATAGTTTTTATGATGTAATTCCTGAATGTATGGATTTTTTTCGTCTTTTGTACAAGCCTAATCGCTGGCTTTATTCCAGATATATTGGCTTTAATGTGGTGACTTCAGATAGAGTGGCTTTAGTTGCTTAGAATGAGCAATGGAAAAATCTCACTTACTGGTCTTTATAAATGAAAAACAATTCTTGGCAAGAAGTCTTGGAGGAGAGAGCAGTGCTTGAAAGTGGTTGACAGAGTATGCCCAGAGCTGTGCGTTATCTTCAGCTCTGGAGAGTTGCATCCCAAGCTGATAAAACAGAGATGATAAATGTCTGCTGTGCACACATCACTTCTGGAGCAGCCTTCCACGACAGTGAAGCGAAAGTCTCTTGAGCATAGTAATTACTGTTAACTTTTAAACTTGAAACCAGAATTATCTTGTTGATTAATATGGTGGTGTTAGAGACGATAATGGGATCTGTTTGAGTATGGTCATGGATATACGTTATCTCAAGCAGCACTTTGTTGGCTTCTTGGATCTTGCTGATGGTATATTTGTATATCAATGTGCAGCAGTTCATAGCTTGGATCTTGTGACATAAACATCCACAGCTTCCCTTAGCATGTTATACTCAACGAGTGGAGGGAAAGATAATGTTGGCGTATAAAGGAGGAAGAAGAGCTGGACAGAGTTAGAGACTAAAGGGGAAAGGAAAAAAAACCCCGAAACCTGTCCCAAATTTTCCCTTTTTTCCTCAATGGAAAGCAATTTTTTCTCTAGCAGTCCATGAGCCTTTTCAGACGCCTGTTGGCCATTTTCCAGTATCAAAAGCAAGCTAGAAAGTGTTAAATATTTCAGATGATTTTTATGAAAGAGGACAAGGTGAAAGCAGCTATTTAGAGTGTACACTGAGTTATGAAGATAGCAGAATCCAAACAATTCGGGAGATTCCTAGGAATAGCATGTGTTGGGTAAACAAAGAAATGATAATACTTTCCGAATGTATTTCGAGGGTGGGGGGGTGACGTATTTCTTTGTAAGTGCTTCTGTGCAGACCACCCTAGGCAAATAAAGTGCTGAGATTTACCTGAAATCTGAGTGGAATTTAAGATTAATTTATTTTAGGATATTGAGCATGAATCTTGGCTGTCTTCCTTTTTGTCTTTTACTCATTATCTTAATCTGTTTTACACTTACCTGAGATATTTTATTTACCTGAGAGACACTATGAAAACCTTCTGAAACACTAACATTTTTTTAGATTTAGTGGAGAACAGCT
The DNA here is from genome assembly GCF_947461875.1 of Haliaeetus albicilla. Taxonomy (NCBI): domain Eukaryota; kingdom Metazoa; phylum Chordata; class Aves; order Accipitriformes; family Accipitridae; genus Haliaeetus; species Haliaeetus albicilla. Next base: position 36,272,465 of record NC_091493.1, on the reverse strand, counting down.
AAGTGTGAATATGTAGTCAATATTTGTAGGAAACTTTGTTTCCTACTAGTTGTAAGACATGTAGGAATCAAGTGCCACAACTATTTTCTCCTTGGAAACAGGTTATCGTTAGTTATTTCTGTTAATACGTTACATTGAATTGGAAAATAAACAGAGAAGAGGTGAAAGCTGGCAAATTATACCATTGCTTTGGTCAGTCAGTTTAAAGATTATTGGGGCACATTTATATGAAAATAGCAAAAAAAGTAATGTCATAACAAATTAGCTGACCTAAGTAAGTGTTGGTATACTTCTCCAAATACAACTTCAAATGATGTTTACATTTCACTTACGGGAAGCCAAACAATATAGGAGAATGTGGTTGTTTGAGATGTGTTGGGAACTGCGTTACAGCTCCCTGGCTGGCCTGTAGAATTCCCATTACACAGGTTTTGTGCCTGTGATAGTGTAACCAAAAGAATGAGAATCGGCACAGCTTTTTGAAGAGGAAGGACTAGCACTTCATATACTTCTCTGAAGTAGTTTGAGTTCTGTGAGCTACAAAATGAATTTTGGTTATTATTCATAACATCTTTTAAGGATTATAATGCATTATTCTTTATTAAAACAGAAAGGTGGCTAAGCGCTCAAGAATGCAGCTCTGGTTGGTTGCGTAATTAATTCAAAGTTTGCAGTTTGGAGAAAATAAGTTTGATACTGGCAGTGCAGTATCAGGCAGTCTGTGCACATGCAGCTGCGGACCACACGGTTAAATCCAGCTTGTTGTTACTTACTCATCGAGTTACCTACAAAGTACATATTGGCTGATTTAACGCCTCTTTGGTATATGCTTTCTCGTGTGCTGGATACTTTTTGATGATAAATCTGAAGTCTCCAGCCAGCTCTTATTGATAAATAAAGCTGCTTGCTTTATTCCGTATTTATTAATCTTAGGGGTTTTTTGTTTGTTTAAAAAGATAAACCAAAGCGACTATGAGGTGGGAGTGAATTTGTGTAGGTTGTTTTGGGGTGGGTTTTTTTTTTGTTGTTGTCTTTAAGTCTTTCAGGCTTTCCACAGATGGATCCCACGTGAGTGACTGCGGACGGTTGGAAGCACAGATTCCGATGTTACGCTCTTTGTCCCCCCCGGCACTGGCTCATTGCGCGGGTGCAGCGTGGCATGGTCCAACCTCCGTCTGTGAAAACACAGCAGTTAAAGTTACTTGCAAAGGACTCTCCTGGGGATCGATAAAGTCTATTTCTGTTTATGTAATGAAATCAGGGAGCAAGGGTCTGCTGTAGTACTTTGCTGATGGGATTCCAGAGGGGTTGTCTTTCAATGAAAAGACTGAATTTAATAAATCTGTAGTCTGGTGTGCTCTTTCTCGGGTGGTGCTGCCTTGCTCTAATGGATTGCTGTTGATAATTTGGGGTTACTTTGTTTACATAGTCTGAGAGCTTCTTTTTAAGCAGCTGGCTGGGAATGGAGATGAAGGCAGTCTTAATTCACTTTTAATAAAAGATCAATGGGTTTATTGTGAAAAAATAGAATACAGATGTAAACTGTACCTGATAAAAGAATTAAATGTGTGTTTAACCTTCCTATTTTGTTTTTTCAGTGCTACTGGTGCTTGACCTTCTTCGTTTTCGAGACTATTCTCTTTCTTCATAGTTTCACATTTTAAATTTTACTTAGGCTACAAAAACAAACTCCGCTGGTGTTTTTCATCTGAAGTGCTTACCAAATCCCTCAGATTTTACAAAATATTTAAAAAGTAATCTCGAGACTAAAGTCTCATTAAAACATTTGCCCTTCCTGTGGAACAAAAGTTCAGAGTAGTTCTGGTTGATTCTGACTTGGAAACTGTAAAACAAAAAATTTCATGGTGTGAAGTATTAATTTAGGCTTGGCAGCCTCACTGTAAAATTTATTTCCAGAAGCTTCCAATTAAAATGCAGCATGCTTAATAGTATAAGGGAAAGCACCTTAAAGACTCTTTCTTTTATATTATATGGGAGGAAAAATGCCCCAAACATTAGTGAGAATAAAATGTCTTGGAGGTATTTTTTTATGAGACAGTCACATTTATATTGCAATGAGTTGACTTGGTAGAAGAAACCACATACTCAGGAATTTCTTAGCTATGCTAATTTTCAGTATTGCTTTTTAATCAAGCCATTTGATAGATTAGTCAGATATTTATAAAGATGCAATTATTTTCTTTTGGTTTTCTTTATGTCTTTATTATACCTTGTGCTCTCCTGCTCCTTGAACAATGCAGTTTGGATGCGTTCCCCCTGTGGCCCTTTCCCGTTTCAAAGGAGAGAAAACAAAATTGGGAAGAGGACAGATTGACTAGGATAGTTATGTAAGAGGATGCGTTAAAGAATTTAGGTCCCTTCAGACTGATGGAGGTACCATATTTGTCTGTAACATCATAAGTTGCATGGTGATAAGGCAACGATTGTTCACTGCATTTCTGTAATAGAAGTAGGAATGGTCATCAAACAAAACTACAGTTTGCAGATTGAAGTAAATCAAAGCAGTTGTTTAGGATTCTTGAATGGCAAAACGCATTATTACTGAAGTTACTTGGTTGTGGAGGGATCTGTGCTGCAAACTGTTGGAGGTCAAGAGAATATTGGCAGAGTAACACTATATGGTTATACTGTTCTTTTGGTCTTCACTGAGTATTTCCTATCAATGGCAGTCAGAGATGGGATATTTGACTGTACCATGGACATCTGGTATGATCTGCAGTGGCTGTTATAACAGCTCAAAATGTGTTAATATTCTGCCTCAAGAAGGGTGTTTGTGGATGTCCATGAAAATTTTAAACAGCATCAAAAGTAATGAAATTTTAGGCAAACGCATTTTTTTATTTCCAAAAACATTTCAAAATAGCACATTTTATGTCTTGTTGGATATTTCTCAACAAAATGTAGGTGACAGACATATGGGCAGTTGTATATTGACAGAGCGCATTTCATCAGCAGGTGGTATTGGATTTAAGAAGCTGAAATGTAAGACAAGTGCTTAGGGATGGTCTGTAACATGATACATTTTGTTGAAAGTCTTGTAGTTAAGTATTCCCAAGATGGTCTGGACAGCATAAACAGTGCTACTGTGCAGGAGCTTTTATATTATGACATAAAAGAAAGCAAAATGTTTTCAGTTGTGGAATTTTACCATAGACAGAATTACTTCTGAAATGTGTGCTAATTTAATCTGAAGCCAAAGAGAAATGATTTTCAAAACCAGTTTTGCAAATCTGATGAAGTTCTACTGTGATAAATAGCTCTGCAGCAGTTCACTTCAGGAGATCCCCTTTCTATTTTGGATTTATGTTGTATGTATACTGCAAATCAGCAATATTAAGAATAAGAAGGAATATAAATAGTATGCTTAGAGGCAATTTTTTAGATGATGTAATCATTTTAGAGTGAATAATGAAATTTGAATATTTTTCTTGAAGTACAGGTGCTCCTGTACATGAGGCAGAATCTGGCTGGGTTCTCAGGTTCACATTTTTTCACAGTCCAGGAATAAGGAGAGAGAGGGAAAAAAAAAAAAGTGAGATGGATTCATAGTTGTTTATTTTCATATTGAGGTTTTAAATGTTTTTAAGAAAGTAAGTAAATTGAGAGTAAGTGCTTAGGGGAGGGGAGAAAAAAAAAGGCAAAAGCCCTTAGAAATTATTGCATTGATTTAAGAAATTCTGTGGATTCCCTTTTTAATTCTGTCAATACAGACACAGTGCCAATGCTGTTCATTGGGAAATTCGCCTCAGTATGTCTCTGTGTTCCCATTTCCTCCATGAAATGAGTCATGGGATATGGGTTTAACCAGTAGTGTAAATAAAATGCCTTTACGTGAGAAGTATCTTCTAGTATTTTTGGAAATACTTTTAGAAAGGGAGGATATTGAAGAGCATCAATGGCTTGTTTAATTTTTACCTCTAATTACATTGTGTGTTACTGGCCAGTGATGTCTCATCACCTCAGCCTCACATATCTTCAGGGAAGTTTAGTAACAAGAGTCTAAATTTGGGGGGAAGAAAACATCTAAAGGAGGTCACCTCAGAGCTATTTCTTTTTTCTCTTCTAGGTAGGGTATTTCGACACCCAAAATAAATACTGAATCTACAGTGATGGATCGGATAATCAATTTTTCCCATTACTGTTTTGCTCAGTACTAAAGAAACTCTTTTTTCTTATAACCAAACTAGTAATGCTGCAATGCAGTTAATTTTATACATCCCATTTTATGACAGAATATGACATTGTAGAATTAATTGGGAAATTTAGAATAGGGCTGCATAGTGATATGATTTTCACGTGTGGGATTCACAAATGTGATACATTTCAAGATGTAGGGGGGCAGTATCTTATAGGAAAACTGTAAGTGGTTGAGCAATCTTTACTTACAGCCACGAGTATACCCATGCTACTAGGAAAGACTAAATTGCCACCTTGTAATTTCTGTGCCTAAGCGACAGCTCTGAAAGATGGTTACTTGGCTATTTCTGCCTTCTTGGCCAGTTGAGAAAATGTCTTTAAATCAACAAGTAATTATGTTCTTTATTTATTTATTTATTTATTTTTTAAAATCTGACTGAAAAGGCTTATGTTTTTCCCCAAGTCCTTAAATTGTTTATCTGAGTAATGGTGACTAAAAGTGTTCTTTAAGCATTACTTTCACATACCTTTCAACTACTTCTGTTTAGATAGCGTAACATTTCAAAGTGGTTTATTTAATAATGTCATTTCCATTCTCTGGCTTTAGAGGATTTTATAAGGCCTTGTGGTTTAAGGTTCTGCATGGAAGTGGAGGGATATTGTTTTAATTTAATACAAAAATTTGCATTTAATTAAAAAAAACCCCACTAAACCAACAACAGTAGTTACAAGTCAATCATGAGTGTTTTTCAAATGAGAAAATCAGAGTCATATAGACCCATTTTGGAAAGATACATCAGGTATTTGACAAGGTTCAGCATGAAACTTGGTGGTTGTGGGGTTTTTTTGTGTTTGTTTTTTTTTTAAGTGGACAGTTATGGCTGTTTTTATCAGAGGTAATTTTTGTATTTCTTACTCAATAATTTACAGTTGATGGGAAATACATAATAAAAAAAGTTAATTCTCCTGTAAATATTGTGAAGAGTTGAACAGTAAGAGAATAAAAAGAATTGGGAATCTGCAAACATTCAAAAAATGGTTCTTCTCATTTTCCAAAATTGGGAGCTGCTGCATAAGGGTGTGTCTAAAAGAAGAATAGCAGAGCTTGTGAATGTAACTTTTAAAAATGTGTAAAAAATAGACTGTAGTCACAGTAAATATCTATGTCCTTTCCCAAACATTGGGCAGCTTCATTCAAGGCCAGTTTGCCTTTTTTTGTAGTAGATGTTAGAAAAAAAATCAACTTCATATCAAGGTGATCATCTTCATTACTTATTTAAAGTAATTGATATGAAGAACTCTTAATTGTACCAACTGCAGTGTGACTTCATACAATGCTGTCTTTTAACTGTTGCCTCAAGACCTGTATAATTGAGATCCTTAAACTTTTTCATTCTATTTACTGTATGTCTGTTTTTCAAGCTGATAATGTGAAATAAATTTTCAGCTTAAAAATCAATTTGATATTGCTACCATATGGCTCTGAATGTTGAGACGGTATGGATTAAGTGAATAATAGCTCAAAGATAGATTTTTTACTTAAGTTATAAGCCCGTGAATAATCTTATTTTAAATCAAATGACTATCTGATTAGAGGAGATTATTATTGCTGAGGTGGTGATTTTCTGCATAGCTGAAGGGAAAATAATTATGGCTGTTTAGTTTCTGGGAATGTCTGCAAAGAATATCTCTTTAATAAATCAACAAAAAGTGGTAGCATTTCACTATTCATTACCTGTAAGCTATTCCAGGAAAAACTCCATGAATTAAAAAGAAAATGTTACTATTTAAGTACCAATGAACAAAATGCTCCATCACTAATGCGATAAAAATAGCATCCTGCTTACTGTTAAGTGGGTTTTTTTTCTATTAGATTATTTTTGGTCTCCATTATTTGCTAGAATTACCAACACTTGAGACGAGCTGCTTTTGGAGGTGCTGAGTTTTTTAGTGTCGGCACCAGCTCAGCAGAACTCTAGAGGATAACTCAAACACAGAGTTTCAGTGAGCAAAGCCAAAACTTTTCTAGTTCATCTTGGATACTGTAAAAATGTGGTATGTTAATTTTACATTTTCTTCAAGTGCCAAGGTTAAGTTTGTATTAATTTCAGCACCATCTCAGGAATAAGGAAGTAAGCCTGTGATTTCAATGAAGCTGTTTCTGACTCATTTGGCATAGATTAGATTAAAACTATTCCTTGTTCATAGGAAAAATCTGGGAAGATGTAGCCAGAGTGTTCTTGTGCAACTGATATGACTACTCTCTTTTTCTTTTCTTCTTTTTTTTTTTTTTTTCTTTTCTTCTTTCTAGGGTCAGTACAGGCCCTCTGACTTGTTGTGTCCAGAGACATATGTCTGGACACCTATTGAGCAATGTCTACCGCTGCTTGAGCACTCAAAATACTGTCGATTCAACCAGGACGTAAAAGCAGGTAAGTTTACAAGTAATTATGGGCCTATAAATTGTCTGCCTTGTTTTTATAAGGTATTGGTATCATCTGCTGCTGAAGCATTATGGAAATCTTATCTGTAAACGATAAAAAGTGTAAAATTCACAACTCCTCCAGCAAGCATTAGCAAATAGAGAGTTGTATCTTTTAACATGAAATAAGCAATACAAACTTTAAGTACATTCTGTTTTACAGACTATATGTAGTTCAAATTTAACACACATTGCTACTTTTCAGATAATGATATTTGTTATTCTGTGCATGAACAAAACTGATCAAATAATTGTTCCTCCCTTACATTCCAGTCAGATGAATGCATAAAGAAAGGAAATTAGAATCAATACAGGAAAGGGAATGAAAGGGCTGGAGAAGCTTAAAGGCATCAAGTGCTTTTGTTAAGAAACAAACTGGCAGATTTAATTTAACAATCTGTCAGTGAATTTGAAGAATACAATGAACAGCAGAAACACCTTAAACATCGTGAAGTAGATGGGACATATTTTTACATTCTGTAAAATAGGTACTTAGTGATATGCCAGCATAGAGTGGTTGAAAATATTACTGACCAGAACATAATACAGCAATGATACTGTAAAAGAATGCAATCAAATGGAAAAAAATACATATACTTGCTTTAGCTACTGACTCTGTTGGCCGATTGCAGGCCTTAAGGGAGCTGTGTTAGAGAATGCTTGGTGTGGTGCTTGGGTAGAAAGGAAAAACTGATTAACTTTTTTTATGAATTGCAAAATGCTGGATATTCTGCTCTTGAAATTTTCTCTTTCTCCACTGAAAAACAATTGAGAAAGGTTGTGGTATTATTCAGAGATGTCCGTGATTAAGCTCAAGAATACATAACACTACGGTCCGTTTCTAGCCATCAAAATACAAATTTACCTGTCTGTGAGTTTGAGTAGTCTTCAACAGCTGCTTCTTTCTTTTTACTTTTCATGGCTGTGGTTTAATACAATTTTCATTCACTAGCTGGTTAACTGTTAACTGTTGGAAGGGCAGGATGTAGATAAATGAAAGGAATTTGAAGAGAGATGACCACTTAAGCAAGATTGTAAGCTTCTGGAAAAGCCACTTGAGTTCCTTGCTTTTCCTCATCCTGTGCATGTTACCATTTATGCTGTGACTTGGTTGCTCAACTGGACATTAAGATAGTAATTATTAAGCACTACAGTAATGAGGTTTAAATAACTTTCTAGATATAGATAATGATTAAAAAGTTTTAGTAGCAGAATTACTACCTTAAGTGTTCTGTGCAAATAGAGAATGTTCTTTAGGGATTGTGTAGGTAGCCGTGCAGTGGGGTGGGAAGTAGACTGGGGAGCATGCTTGGATGCTCTTTGAAAAGAGTATTTATCACCATGGGAAACGCTCAATGTGTGAGAGATTTAAATGGGCAGCCCATCATGTCTTCATCAACTAGAATCATCGTTAGATTGGTGAGAGGAAATTGGAAAAAAATTACAAAGGTAGGAGGAAGAAGGGAAATGGTTTGGGAGGCCAGCGGTGTTCAAGATACTCTTGTTGTTTGGAAAGAAAAGAGTGCATTCATTTAAGTGCAAAAATGACAACTAAACTGCTGCCTTTGAAGGTGTTAGCCCTGTACAAGCAAAGGGGCATCATCCTCTCAATTCTGTGAAATTCCTGTGGCATACCATGCATTTGGAAACTCCAGGATATAAAACTTTGCATCATTATCAGCACAGAATATCTCACTCCAGACACTACTGGAACTGTGACTTATGTCCTGTGGTTTAAGGAAATTAAAACATAGCTACACGTTGAAATGAACTGGACCTGCTGTGAGCTTATAGTCATTTGAGGTTTAAGTAGTTGCTAGCTCTAAGGAAGCTATTTCTCAACAGTAAAATCAGTTTTCCTTCTTACTTCTTTACTCTCTACAATAGTCAGTAGTATGAGTTTAATGAAGTTACAGTGTATTTTAAAAAGAGCAATAGGAATGATTGTGTGCTTTATTCCTTTCGAATCAGCTTTCTATAATACTGCCCATAATGATGTCAGTTAAGTAGGTCATGATTTATCAGGAGTGGGACTTCGGACGTAGAAACTGAGGGCAGTAACCAGATCCAGTAAACAACTGGGAGAAATAGTGCTACTTGCATTGCTGCCTGGGGCAATAAAACAGTCACTGCAAATGGTCATCTTTTAATAATGTCTGTAATGTCAGAAAGTTTCTGAAACATTACCTCACACTAGTTTGTTCATCATGTTTGGCAATTTTTGAACTTCTGTTCCGTCTCTTTAAAAAAATTAAAAATTTGCCTAATAAATTTACCAGTTGCAGGTTATGAAAATGCATTATAGAACAGCAGCGAATGCTACTTCAGGAGAGGGTGCTATGCACTGTGACCTTCCAAGTCTCTGCAATATGAAAAGGATTTCTGACTATTCATATGCATTACATTGCAGCCCTCCTTCCTATAATCAGATTTATTTTTTCTTCTCTGAAAAAAAAAGAAAAAGGAGATGCTTACAAAAAGTAGCAATTTTTTTCTAAAGTATCAGCAAATATTAATTGATATTTGCAGAGAATTTTTGCCTGTTTTGCATTATGTGGTTGTCCCGAGCTTGAGCATTTTCAAATGGTTTTAAAGTGTATTGTTTTCCATCCCTGTCTCCTCTGACGTCTAATACTTCTGTTAACAGTTGGAGAATAAAGAAGAGAGGACAGAGAAACTATTAAAGTTCTTAACTCTTTATACCACAGAGATAAGTCTAAAAAAGTGTCTAACAGTTAATAACTTTAAAAAGCAATCATAGGAACCATGATAACTTTTTATTGTTTAGAATGGCAAATCATGGGTGCCTGATGTTTGAAATAGGTCCAAGTCTTTATTACTTCTGGCCAGTGTAATGAGATTCGACCTTACTTAACCTCAAAACACTCCAGTCATACAGAGACAACGAGGAGGTCTTGTGCCAGCTCAAATTTGATCCTTAAATAAACTGCTAGTAGGCTCTTTATGTGCAGTTCTTAACATGTATTGAAAAACATCAGTTACTTCGGAAAAAAAAAATTGCATAGCATCACTCAGCATTCATGGATGAAAGGTTATGTTTGTCAGGCATTCTTGCTTTTATAAATTACCAGTTTTGCTTAAATTACTCATGCCTCAGGACAGATTTTTCATTTCTGTTGTCTGTTCAATTGGAAAAATTTGCAAGACCTGCATGGCGCCATCTTATAAATACGAGGTTTATTAGCATTCTGATGTGTTTATTATTAACCAGTGGTCAGTCATTTACTTACAAATAAATAAGCAGTTAGTGAGGTAGGGCAGTAATAGAGGCTTTGGATATTGATGCATTCTGAAAATTGAGATAGTGCTGAACTTCATTTAACAGGCCATTAGCTGTAAGTACAGGTGGAGTTATGTTAAAGAAACAAGAAGTTAATTAAAAGATCGCTCTGCAGATAAGTACTTGTCAGTGACTTTGACAACATATCAAAACTGATGAGCAAAATTCAGTCACATGATAGCATCTGCTGAAATATACCTGGGCATAGACTGTCTGTCACACTAGTTAACTTCTCCTCTCAAAACCAGTCTTCAGGGTTTTATTTCGTTGGTAGTACTTTCATTAACAGCTTTGCCCATGGAACAAATGCAGTATGAAAAGAATTACAAATGCTTTACTTGGTATCTTGGCAATACTTTTATCCTTCCACTTTCCCTTTTTCTGAGACTAACCCAATGACGTGTCTTTTTTTTCTAACATCTGTTGAGATTTTCAGTTTGTTGCTCCTGAGAGAGAAGCCTGTGAAAAATATCTTCATGAAGTAAAATCTTTATGAAAATCTGCTTTTGAGATGGTAATTAAATTAGTGGGAAACTTCAAATCTTTCTTCCCATCAGCAGTGGACTGTCAACACCTTTAAGAAGCAACTTCAGATAAGGGCAGATTCAATCCCAATCTAAAGTTGTGGCTTTAAAGACTTCGTAGTTTTCTAGCCTCCTGACTGGGTCATGTAATGTGGGGTGTACCTCGTGCCAACCAGGGTGAACAGGGTGCTGTTACCAAGTGAAAAAGCTATGCTTGGTCTGAATTGGTAGGCATGGCCCACAGCAATCTTGGTGGTGCAAGCTGCTCCCCACCTTCCTGTGTCAGCTGCTTTGAGCAGAAGCTTTGAGTAGTGCAGATCAAAAGGGTCTTTAGTGCTTTTCTTTTTTCTTGACTGATTTGTTTGCTGAAGCTGATAAATTGGCTAAGCTAATACACATCTGTTCAACTTCCTGTATATCTAATAATAGAGTGAAATCAAAATGGAATCAAGTGGAATACATTAATTAAAATGAAAGTACTTTCTCTAGCGTTGAAAAATACACATAACAAAGGCATACATAGACTCCTCTGTGTTGTCTTTGTGTGTTCTTGGAGACAAGACACTCTTTGCTCCAGAGAGTACAGTCTAAAACAAACCACGATGTATGCAAAAGGATGGTATAAAGAAACAGAGAAGCACTTCTGGTTTGTCTGGTCAATTATAAAATAGATTATAGTCTATTAATAGACTAAATAGTAATAGGCTAAACTGTATGGGGTTTTTTTGTTTGTAAACATCACAGTGGAGAAGAGTTTTGAAGAAGAATCTAAGGAAGTACATTAGTTATCTTTTAGAGTTTCTGGAGAAATCTTTCACAGCATGAGAGGTATAGGAGAAATGAAGAATAGGGGGAGACACAAAGGAGTTTCCTTCAAAAACAGGTAAACTGGTCTGGGACATCAGATCCCATAGTCAGAGGTAGAGCTCACATTACTGCCTGCAGGTGCTAGGAATGAATATGGGAGTGAAACAGACTCTGGAAAGCTTTAGAAGTGAGGTCTGTCTGATGTGATCAGGGTAGCTGGTAGAAACATGCGTGGAAAGATGGGGAAGTAAATTTTGTGGTAGTTCATGTAGGTAGAATGGTAAGAAGAAGGACTTGACAAGAACAGAAGAAAGCTGTAATGGTGGGATTAAAACTTGAAAATCTAGACAGGTATTTGTAGAGATGAATAAGAGAGGCTGTTTTTTAGATACACTGTGTAGAAAGAAACTAGATCTGAAAACCTGAAGACATTACGAAGCCAAAGTCATATGCCAGCAGAAATTTGCCAGTGCCTAACAATTCAGCAAGCACCTTCCTCTCATTGTTCTTGATGCAGACCAGACTTTGCATCTGCCATCTCCACACAGCAATAAGGACCTTGCTTCTTCCAGCAGAGGAGTGGAAGTCCTTAGAAAAATTTAGGCTTTAGACTGTTTCCAGCTGGTCTGAGCCAAAATGACGATAGGCATTGGAATCAAAAGAAGATAATTTGTCTTTTCTGTGCTTTTCAATGATCTGTCTGCAGCCACCCAGGAACTGGTGAGGCTATGTCTACACAAAAGACAGATGTTGAAATCCAGAAAGTCTTATAAATTGCCTCATGTTCACATACAAGTCTTAACCATCTGAAACTCCCCCCACCCTCCCTCCCCAGACCAAAACAACATTAAAATCAGCGCCTGAACTGTCCTTTCCAGGATTATTAGTCCAAGGATCAATGCCAGAGTCCTAGGACAGTACACATATCTATGCAGAGGTCAGAATTTGAAGTGAGAGGTCTCACTTCAGGCTCACAAGAATCACTCTGTAATAACTCCCATTCCATGTATTACCTTATGAACAGAGTTATGATACCAGATCACTAGTTTTTGAGTTACTGAACTAAAGAAAATTACTTAAGATTTCCAGTTGACTTCTATAGTAGTCTTCTAATGTTTATTGCAAGTTTTTACCAGATTTTTAAAACTTCTAGGAATACAAGCTGAAAAAACTTTTTTTTTTCTTCAGAAATACATCTTTCTCACATATTGCAGAACTAACTCCATTTTCTTTGCTACATACAAAATGAAAATTTTCACAGCTTTGCGGCATTGTTATTCTGCTGCACCTAGTAAGCTAGAGTAGTAAAAAGCAAACAATATTCCCAGTATTTAATAACTTCTGAATCCTCTTATTAGTGTCATGATTATGCATCTTAATGCTTCTTGGAAGAAACTGAAGGTTATGAGTTCTAGTAAATCGTGGTGAGTTGACCCTGGCTGGATGCCAGGTGCCCACCAAAAGCCGCTCTGTCACTGCCCTCCTCAGCTGGACAGGGGAGAGACAATATAATGAAAGGCTCATGGGTTGAGATAAGGACAGGGAGACATCACTCACCAATTACCGTCATGGGCAAAACAGACTGAACTTGGGAAAATTAATTTAATTTTATTACCAATCAAATCAGAGTAGGATAACAAAAAATAAAATCAAATCTTAAAAAACTTTTCCCCCACCCCTCCCTTCTTCCCAGGCACAGCTTCACTCCCAAATTCTCCATCTCCTCCCCCCCAGCAGCGCAGGGGGACGGGGAATGGGGGCTGGGGTCAGTTCATCACACGTTGTCTCTGCTGCTCCTTCCTCCTCCTCAGGGGGAGGACTCCTCACTCTTCCCCTGCTCCGGCGTGGGGTCCTCCCCAGGCTGCAGGTGGAGATCTGCTCCCCTGTGGACCTCCCTGGGCTGCAGGGGGACAGCCTGCCTCACCGTGGTCTTCCCCACGGGCTGCAGGGGAATCTCTGCTCCGGCGCTTGGAGCATCTCCTGCCCCTCCTTCTGCACTGACCTGGGGGGCTGCAGGGCTGGGGCTCTCAGCGGCTGTTGTTTCTGTTGCACAGATTTTTTTTCCCCTTCTTAAATCTGTTCTCCCAGAGGCACTACCTCTGTCACTGGTGGGCTCAGCCTTGGCCAGCAGCGGTGGGTCCGTCTTGGAGCCGGCTGGCATTGGCTCTGTCGGACACGGGGGAAGCTTCCAGCAGCTGCTTACAGCAGCCATCTCTGTAGCCCCTCTGCTACCAAAACCTTGCCACGCCAGCCCAATACATAAATAAAACTTAGAATTCTTACCCAGAAATCTGCAGGCTTGGGCAGTTATATTAAACTGTGTTTCTTTTAGAAATAGATTTGTGTGTATGATGCTTTGACTAGAAAAATGTCGCAACTATTTCAATAATCTTGATTTTTAGTGCTGTGTTTTTCAGAACATTTAATTTCATGTACAATTTAGATACTATTATTTGCTAATAAAAAGGATGTATTTCAAACATTTTACATTTATTGTGAATGTGAATGCAAGTATTTTGTTGATTTTTTTTTTTTTCTTTTTCTCCCATCAAGTACAGAGGCTGTTTAATTTTAAGATATATTTTTAAAATATAGTGTATTAGCATGATACTGGTCTTATTTCTCCTCCCCCTCACAACAGAAAAGCCATGATTACATATTGGCATCCATAAAGTGAACTACGGTTGCCATTTGGTCATGTCTGATAGTTTAGATCCCTGGCAAAGTGATGTATATGTGTAGTGGTGCATCTTTGAATCTAGTCGGATGGATTAATGCAAAAGACAGTAAACATTAATGTTTATAAGGGTAGTGTGATGTGGCTTAATGTTTATAAGCATAAATGCACTGAACTTCTTGAGACGATGAAAATGTAGTCACAAAACTATCACAGATGGAAGACATTAAACAAATTGTTTAGAACTGTGCAATCATCTGATTAGGGAGAAATTGCTGGTCTGCTGTGAAAAAACTGCTGTTTATAATTTTTTAAGGATACAGTGTTGTGTACTTTGGAGAGTTAGAAAACAGCTCAAATTCTGATAGATCATGTACTAAATTCTTCTAAAGAACTAACTTTCCACTATCTTATCAGAGCTATAGGTAATAAATTTGAATTCTATAATCAAGAATAAGGCAGTTATTTCTAGCAGCTCCTCTAGAAGAAACACATCTTACAAGTTTGTATCTGTTTCTAATTAAGTTTATAAACACTTAGAATCATCAGAATGCATATTTCTAAATCCAGTGTGATCCCTGAGCATACAAGATATTTAAACAATGAAGATAGTGCAAATAAGGTGTAGCCAGGCAAATTTTTCCCTCACTTTTCAGTATATTTGGATTAAATTGAAATGACTGGCATGGGGTTTTAGCCTCGGATGCAAAAATATGCTCAAATTTTCCAGTACTTCTGTAATTAAAAAGGTAATGTTGTTAACTTAATTTGTGGGTCCTAAACAACTGCACTGCATAAATTGGCTTGTGGGTTAGAAATTACACTGAATCATCAGCCCTGCCATGGAGTCTCCCAAAACAATCAATTGCAAAGACAGAAAGGTCTTTAAACCGCGATTTGAAGTATGGTCATAATATGAACTCCATTTTGTGTTGTTCTAGCAAATCTCAAACTTTGCTAAATATATGTGATTTAAAATTTTGTATTTATTGATGTTCTAAATATATCTGCTTCTGACATACATGTAGCAGAGTAAACCAATGTCCCTCAAGAAGCACCATTGCCTGACTTCTAGTGTAGTTCATGAAACATTTGGCTTGGACTGCAGAATTCCAAAAAATATGTGTTAATCCAACATGACCATCACAGAAGTTGTGTAACGAACAGATGTATTTTGAAATTACATATTTTTTTGAGGACTTTGCTTGAAAAATAAAGATATCCTGGCATACTTTACTTCTCCTCACATTGAAGAGATGAATCTTATATGCTTGTGTGCTCAAAGTACTCCTTCACCATTTGAATGTTGTGACATTTAATTCTCTGGCACAATAATTCTGGGGTTTTTTGTGACTGGACCACAAGTGAACTCATTAGTTCGTAAAGATTCAGGGGAATGCGGGGAAGGGCAAGGACTGCCAAATTCTGTAGGAATTATTTTCCATACTCAGAAGGTGTTAGAAACACAAGAACAGAAATTAAAAATTAAATAATGTGGGATAAGTAGAGAGATCATGCAGATTTATTTCATGCCAAGGATAACTAGCATATGGGATTAGTTCCAAAATGTGATAAAAGTTAAAAGCTGTAATTAGGTGCAGATACAGAGCAGCTGTGGAAGTGACACCACAGGCATGTGCTGAGTCCCAGCGCAGCCACACGCTACCAGTCACCACGGCAAACTTTTTCCAGGGTCAGACTTTTTGTAATGATCCTCAGTGCCTCAGAACATGTTTACTCTCTGCTCGGGTGACATCATCCCGACTTCTTACGTGGAACATAATTTGATTCCATGTTTTAATTAATTTAGCCTGTGAACTGATTGCTGTAATCTGATTTATTTAGCTGATAAGCTACTGCCAATTGCTTCAGTTTTGCCTATTTCGTGGAAATGCTTGCATTTGTAATTCTCAGCTTGACTCTTGTATTTGTTTTTTTTTCCTCCTCATATATCAAACTTAAGAAACACTTTGCTTTGCCCTCTTTTTGAAAGATCCTCTTAGTGCTTTCTGCCATTTTAACTTCTATACAGTTCAAATATTTTAATAGTCTTTAACTTTTTTACTCTTTGAGATTTTTTCCTGTTTCTGTCCCATTTTTTTTTTGCTGTAACTCCCTAAAGCATAATCCTGTAACTTTTGTCTTTCGTACTATCTTTTATTCCATTGGTTTTACTGTCATTGTAAGCTTGGGGCTCAGTACTATGTTTTGCTGTTGGCTTGAAGTGTCATTAAATCCTGTGACTAAAAGTCCCTGGAAGTCTGGTTGAAAGTGGAAGTGCCTCCTGGGAAGCCTTCTTGTGGAAGTCTGAAGTCCTCATTAGTTCTCCTTTGCTATCAGCTGGCTTGGGGTCAGTCCCATGGGAAGATTTTGCTTCAGAAAAAGAAACAAAGCTACCAACATTTTTTATTCTTTCATAAATGTGACGAAAATAATTATATGGAAATATATTTATAACATAGAATTTAAAAAAAATCCAGAATTACTAAAATTCCCTTTATTTTAATTAATATTTCTATCTCAGCCACAAAAATATTTTTAATTCCCTGGAAACACGGTTATGATCCAGCGGGTGATGATGGCCTATGAAAGTTAGGAAGTGTGTTTTCTTAATTTGTCTGTGCAGTGCAAAATGACTCTAAAATATATAAAATGAGGCAGTAACGCTATTCCTCCTTTGTTAGCCCTTGTAAAAATAATGTGACATGAAAAATAAAGTCTGAAACACTTTTACATGTCAAATGTCAGCTTTGCAATCAGTGGAAGTTGCAGAAATTCACATACTGGGAAGGACACTCATGATTTCATCTTACACAGGCACGAAGGTCAATACATCGTCTTGGGAACTGTTCATGGTACAAAACTTAGACTGACTCATTAGTGTCACTTTGTAGTTAGAAAATTACTGATTTTAGTAGAGTTGAGTATTTGGCTTCTTAGTTAAATCTTACTAAATTACAAGGTATTTTAGCTACCAGTTGGAATAAGAATGCAGTTTGTGTATTGTTTCTGTTTTTTCTTAGGCAGAATATGTTCAGGAAATAGATCTCTGTTTGAGATGTCAGTGTAGTTACTAGTTTTAAAGTTCTGCTAGAGTTAGTAATGAGGTAAGCATTCTGTCTTTATCTAAGAAAAATATTTATTCATGTTTTTCATGAGAAATGAATGAAAAGTTTCATTCATCCCTAATAGGAAGTGTTTGTGTGGCAGTTGCTTTCCATCCCTCATCTCTTCTGTTTAAGATGCATCCCTGATTTAGTAGTCTCAACCTTTAATTCACAGATTTAATGGTATGTTTAATGTGTCTCTCCCAACAGTAACTGAGTCACTTTTGATGATGTTCTTGAGATGACAGGAAAGATACGTGTGCAGTTTTAATTCCCTGTTAGCAAGTGAATTAGAGAGTTGCTTTCATGTGCTGTTTCCAAGTGCTCATTGGATTTTGAGCATTATTTTCCCTTCTGTCTCTAAAGAGAAATGAGGAGCTCAAAACACGGAACATTCTTGTGCTGTTCTGAATTACTTGGATGCTTTGATGAACAGAAAAACTCAGCTAACAAAGGTTCTGAGATGCATCTGATGCAGGATGAAGCTTGGTTAGGCTCATCGATGCTGACCCAGAGCAAATAAACCTTCCCAGAACCCCGTGTGATCGGAGTCAGGCATTAGAAATCCCTGCAGAGGCCAGCAAAAGTGAGTTGGTACATGAATGAGCTTGTAAAACTTTGACCTAGCTAGTTTGGGTCTGCAAAACTGCCTTGTGCAGTCTGCTGATTGCCTGGGTGCTGCAGTCGCAGAACCTGGTTTAGGGCAATTATCTGCAGGGCCATGCACAGAACTAGTGTCTCACAAGGTTCATGCATTTAAAACCGAGCTGTACCTGCTGCGTTTCTGCTTCTGGTCCTTGTATGCATGGTGCATTTAAACTGAAGGCATAATTAAAGGATATTTATAACAAGAAAAAAACCACAAAAATCTCCTGGATATGCAGTTAATATTCTTCATTGGCAAGTCACTTTCTCATTTCTTGTATCTGAAGTCATCCAGAATAGTGTCAGAGATACAATTTCAAAAGAATTGACTAGTTCATGTTGTCTTCTGGAAGAGCATCTAAAAGTGAAATAGCTTGTCAGCTTGCCATCTACTAGATTATATTCCTTTTTTTGTGTGTCTTAGTGTCTTGACTGGGAGGCACTGGATAGTGTTTTCAGATGGGAAGTTGTTCAGTCTCATTTAACTAACGTTTTCCCAGGTACTACTGGGTTTTTTTAATAGTGCACCCGAAAGGCAAGTTCTTGGAGAAATATCAGTATCATTTAAATATAGCCCTTCGGTAGCCATTTCTCAGTCACCATATTTCAGGATAATAAATTGAGGTAGGTTAGAATAATTGTATTATAAGAGACCTCCTCATCAATAAACCGGGAATTTTATACTTATTGTTCTATGTGCATCTCTTTCAGATGTGTCCAAAACACTGGGCCATACTTGGATTTTAGTGTTAGGCAATGTAGTCAAAGGATTGTATTTGCAGGTAAGCCAGCAGCATTTGCAGGTTGCTGTGAATTACAGCTGAAAACGAGAACTGCTATGAATTTCTGAATTCACAGGAAATGTTTTCCATTGGCCCCTATTCATGTTTACTACTAGAATAATAAGAGTCAAAACACAATAAGTTATTGTTTCCGCGTGGCACAGCAGGGTTAGTGGATTCTGAATGCGTTTTGTCAAGTGATTAGTCTGCTTGCTTCTCAAGATTGAATTGCAAATCATAAACCAGTTGTATGACTTCAGGCACAAAGCCCAAAACTTTTGTTCGGAAGATGTCTTTAGGATTTACCCTTGTTGCAACTCCCTGCCTTTACCTATTTTAAGGTTCCCTGTAAGTTATACTTGTAAAACTGTAATTCTTCTCTCTTCATGTTTTAAGGATCATTGATAATATTTTTATAAAGTGCATTTTTCCCCTTAGAAATGTACTCTTTTTGAACAGTGATTTCAAAAGTTCCTATTTTTTTCTTGTTAGAGTAACTGCAAAGATTTGGCTGATTGAGAATATCCTGAGCATTTTACTGTACTTCCTTTGTGACTTGTGCTTTCTGGTTCTAATTAAGATTTCTTTTCATTGATTTTTTTGTTGTTGTTGTTTATGCTTCATTTTAACTGTACTCTTATTTTGGTTCGAGTTAGTATTTTTATACCCCAAGGAATACTGGTCTTTAATATTTCTTAATGTATGAATCTAGTATGAAAGAAGCAGTATGAGAAACAACACGTTTCAACTCACTGTTTTATATAAACGTTACTATTAATGGATATTGCATATCTTGTCACTGTGTATTGTTTATTTTGTTTTTGAGGATGACTTCATATGCTTTGCTTGTGAAGGAAAAGAAATAATGCTTTAAATTGAGTAAGAAATGAGCTTAAATTCAAAGGTCAGATACATTAGACTTCTGGCTGAGGTGGAAACATTTTCTATTTCCAGTAATTAATATCTCCTATATTTCAGTCATAAGATTTGAAAAGTTAATTTGTTTTCTTCCTTTTAAAGTTTCTTTGTTTTAAAATCATTCATCATTAACTGTGACAAGGTCATGTAAACCAGATGTAGCTTTTCCTTAAAAAAAATTCGACAAGGCTGTAGTGTCTCTCAAATAGATTAACATTGCCGTAGTGTGACCAGAAAGGGATGGGTGCTTCTTTTGATCATTTTTACACCTAGTTTGAAAGCTCAGGTATCATGAAACTTTTTAACTACTTGTAAATTGAGTTTTAAACCTGTTATTTTTCTTTGATTTGGAAAATGTGAACACTGTGTTCATCTTTAAACATGATGCAAGTCCTAGCTGCTTCAAAATTGAAAATTAAAAACCAAGAACGATTTGAAACGAAACCAAAAACCAAGCATAACCTTTGGGTTGTCAGTCTGAAAATACAGCAGTTGTCAAGTGTTAATCTTTGTACTTTTTTTCCCTGTGGATTTAATACTTAGAGGTAAAACCACTTTTTCTGAGATTCCATTTTTAAGCAAAATGGAAACTAATTTATAATGTGAGTTATTTACGTGGGAGTTTTCTTCAAAGACTGCTTTCAAAGTGAATCACAGGTTTCAGTTAATGGCACGTTTTACATATTTTAAATTTTGAATTAGGACTGGTTCTTTTCCTGTTTCCGTTCTTTCTTCCACTGTTTCATCCTGCTATGGAGAAAAAAATAAATCCAGGTTCCCTGTGTAGCATGGATGCAGAAGCACAAAGTGAAGATGGCCAAATATTTTCTTTGTTTCAGTGGGTTTAAGTAGCATTTAAGGTAACTGAAACTTAGATCAGAAACAGCGTCTTTTTGGAGTTTAGTAGGAGTGCCACGTTTCTTTTTTGAATTGGCAATACCAGACCTCAGCAAGGCTTCATACTAATTCTCAATCCATTCTGTACAGAAAACGTAAGAAATATTTTCCTGGGACTTATGTGGGCTCTTCTGAAAATTGGCAGTTGTCCTTTTTCCTATTTAAAAAATAAGGAAGTCAGTAAATTTGTCACTTATTTTTAATTATTTCTTCACTTATTTTCCTATAAGTGGAAAAATGTACTTAAAAAAAAAAAGTTAGCTTGCTTGCATCTCTAGATTATAACCCTGACAAATTTTAAAATGTCATGTTTGTGAGGAGTGTATTAAAGGGGATGAGGAAAGAGGTACCACTGACTGAGCACCCATCACGCATGGCTCTAAAGAAGAGCAGCACAGAACACTGCCGCTGCAAGCTGTCTTTCCAAATCAGTATTGATCAAAACCAGCTTGACCCAAATCAGTCACCACCGAAAAGCTGGTTTAGTAACAGTTTGCTACAAAACCCTTTGAACCATCGCACTTTTTTGAACGCGATGTTGGCTCCAAGCCTGTGTAGAGTTGCAGCAGGCTGTTGCGCAGCTCGCTCGCCGTTCTGTGCGTCTCAGTTGTACGGCTTTGCACGTGCTTACCTGGCTTTCTGACAGATGTAGCTGTTTTTCACTTCAGCTTATATTAGGTAGTAATAATAAAGATTAATGCATTTGGAGAATGAAAATATTTGGATATCGGCTTCCCAAAATAATTTTATAAAAATGCAAATCAATTCCTATGCTGTAAAAAAAAAATTTCAGAACATGAAACCTCGAATTTCCATGTAAAAGCACACTTAAGCCCTTTTGCTATTACTGTGAATAAAAATGGTGAAATAATTCCTCCTTATTTTATGTTGGGATTTCAGCAGGAATGCACATCAGCGTTTGAAAATCATGTTTTCGTTTTGGGAGGGAGCTTGTAGTTTTGGGGGGAAGTTGGTTTGGGTTGTGCGAAGAAATAAAAAGTGAATTGTACAGGAGTATGTCAGACTTTCTGCTCTTCACGTTCCTCCTAGTCCCTTGAGTATAAAAGCATTTCTGGAGCTGATTGCTGGATGAGGCTGCCTTTGAAGACCACTGCTGTTACTTTTAGCTTATTACTCAGTGTCGGTCAGCAATGTTGCCTATGCTTTTGATGAAGGTGCACGTGTGTAGCTGGGCCAAGAAATCAAACCAATATCTGCCTGACACCTGCCAAGACAAACCATTGCGTAGAGGGTCTTTAGATCACTTCTTTTACTTTGTTTTTTACCGATACTTAACATATCCAATATGTTTTGTTTTTTCAGAAGAGAAATCCTCCATGTATAAATTGCATTTAATAGTGACATGGGAGTGGGAACAAAGAATTTCAGCCCCTCTTTGCAATCCTTGCAAATTCTTTATGGGATCGCAGTGGCAAGGTTGAATTATATATGAAATCTCTCCTATATTCAAATTTCAATAGACGAACACTATATAAAAAAATCTGCTGTTTTAGGAGTATAGGAGAGAAGAGAAAAAAGTGACAATTTATTCAACAAGAATTCAGCTGTATTTTTAGCTTTGAGACTTACAGGATGATATTTTGGTAAAGAAAGACAGTTGGCATCCGCAGTTGCTCAGTTTCCTAAAATGACAGGTACTTTCAATCTACAGAATTGATTTTTCTGCAGTTTAGGTTTTTTATGTCTCTACCATCCAAACTATATTGATAGATATAACTGAATTAAGGGGTAAAACTTTACATGTTTTGCATGTCAAGTGACAGTGTCTCTTCTGTAGACTACAATTAATCAACAGTTCCATGAGAAGATGATCTTCACAGAGGCAAAGTCCCAAGAATTCAGATGGACATTAGCAGTATTGTACCTCCTTCTAGTACTATTGCTCATTTATAGCGCTTTGTTAATAGAACTGCTTCCACCAAATTCAGTCATTTCAAGTGATAAAGATGAAGTGTTTCCAGATGTGTCAGGAGAGAATGCACAGAAATAGATAAATGGTAAAAAATTGTAAAAAAACATAAAAATATGTTCCAAGACCCAGTGATATTTGCTTAGTTGAACAAAATGTGGACTTACAAGAGGATGGATTCTACAATATTCTTAAGAAGCAACTTGCGACGTGAGTTGCGTGGCATAGTCTTTAAAACCGTGGCTTACAAGGTCCGGTCTTAGCCATACTGGGGTGATGGCTAAAGAAGCCAGCCTTAGAAAATTAACTGACTATAAATTGATGAGGCATCCAACAATTATGCACTTGCAAAAGAAATTTCCTTTTCAAACCCGTGATTTTCTCTTTTTGTGGCTTATATAAATTAATGCACCAACTACTTGTGAGGCGAAGCAGAGGTTAGTGGGAGACTCGGGAGGTATAAAATGAGGAAGTGTGAGGAGATAAAAATAAGCTTTTTTAGCTTTTTAATGATAACAATACTGCATTCAGTAATTACGATAATGATTAAAGTTGCACTAACTTATTGTTCCACTATCTGATCAGTCTGGGTCTTTCCAGAAATGGAAGTCATTAAGTGAAATTTCTTTAATAAAGCATGGAAATAATACTTATTGCTAGAGATGTTTTTCTTATTTTCAACAAGTAATTATCTTTAATATAGCATATGATCTCATTTTGATTTGAGATTGCTTCTGTATCCCAGCATCAGTCACGCAGAGAAGGCCTGTTAGAATTCAGTTGGCATCTTCTTAAATATAAAGTGAATGTTATCATGTGCCACTCAGCAGGAGCAGGTATTTAATTTTTCTTTTTGGGGGGTAATTTCTTTTTTAAACAATGCTGATACCCAATCTGCTTTTATTTTCCATTAAATTCTCTTTATTCTGCTTAGGTTTAAATCACGAGTAAAAGGAGTACTTTCCTGAATTCGTATGGTGTTGCCTTCAGAGCAGTAGCAATTGAAAGGTGGCTGAATTTTAACTTATGGGTTTGTTATTATGGTGACACAAGTTCCTATTCGCTTGCTCTAAAAGCTTAACTATGTACCTGAGATTATTTTAGTGATACTTAACATTTCAGTAAAAGGTTTGTTTTTCAGCTGGAGTTTAAATTATGTATATTTAAGTACTTTTACAGAAGGTTATTTTTCTCATTAAAGTTTTTATTTTGGGGGGAGTCAATGGAAGAATGTTCACTAAAACAGGTAATCTTTGTAGACATTTGGACTATTATTTTTCTGCCTTTCAAACCTTATTTAAGGAATCTGGAATCAACCTTAATGTGCAGAACAAATATAAATACAGTCAATCAAATGTAAGTTTGCAAGACCAAACATACCTAGCTTTAAACTTTTCCTGATGATAAACTCATTGCCAAGTCGTCTTATGCACAGAACTTACTGTGTTAAGCTTAAAACATGTCTGAAGTATTCATATTACAGTGATTTTTTTTCAAGATATTGGTATTTTCTCAATTGCTCTGGGAGAGCCTTCTCCTGCCTGAGGGCTGTGTTATAAACCTGTGCCACAAACCTGTCCAAGAAAGGACTGATCTACAGCATGGCTTGGCAAGCCTTACTTCTCCCCAGAAAACACTTGGCTGTAGTGCTTAACAAATTTGCTAGAACGCTGGGTCATAATAACAGTTTCATATGGCTGTAGAGCTAGAGCTAACATGGGCCTGATTGCAAGCAGGATAATGCACCAGCTGCACTTGCGGTAATGTGTAAAAGTGGAGTAAGGGTATAAATGCTGAGCAACAAGAACAGAGTTCAGCTGAGCCAGTAAGGCTATAGTGAAACCAAAGGTACAGTAGCTTTAGTTACTGTAAGAAATTGAATCTGGGGCCAGGAACGCTCCAAGCCAAAAGATGAACTCATCCAGAGTATCAGGCTTCAGTGTTATTTGAAAGCAAGAGTATCAAACAGTGAGTAGTGAATGGCTTTGAAAGTGCTTTTGGCATGAGACTATGAAGGCTACGCTTGGCGTAAATCCATTTCAGGACACAAACTTATAGTTGGCCTAGAGGTGCAGTAAATATAAACTTTCCAATTTAAAGAAGTTAAAATAACTTTACACTTGTGTCACCTCCAGAAGCTAAACTTGCAAATTTTTCCTTGGTGAACTTTCAGAAAGGACGACGATGTAATAGAAGAGGCAGTAGGGCTTGGTAGTAAAAACAACCTATTGGGATATCAGAAAGGCGTTGGCCACACATCAAAAACCTAACGGATTTCAAAGAGGGAGAGAAAGCCATAAAGTGTTTTTGACTTGGTGTTTATCTAAAGCAATTGCCAACAATAATTAGTGGAGAATGCAATCTTAGCAAGTACTATTCAGATTTTCTTCCTTCGAACCACGTTTTCCTAGTTAAGTCTCAAGAAATATATTGTGCTTTCATGTTAGGAATCAAAACACAGATAAAAGTAATGAAGTCATTCTAAACTTTGTAAAGCAGGCTTCATTAAGTTTCACATACTAAATTCAGGCAATCAGCAGAAAAATGTTTATAAGCCATTTCTGTAGATGAATAGGGGGAGGTTCTTAAGAATGTCTTGCAAAGAAAAGCATTTCATGACCTCCCTTGTCTTTATTAAAGCCTAAAGAAGGCCCCAAAGGGAGTATTAAGCTTTTCTGTAGTAAGGGCTACATTTGAATAGAGATTTGTCTTTTAGATTTCTTCAGATTCTTCCAGACAAGTTGTTTAGCTTACCTGTGGCAAGTCTAATGAGCAGGTATGTAAAAAAAAAAAAAAGGCAACAGGACTTGGTGACCAATTTGCTTTCCAGAGCTGGTGTCATATCCTCTGCACTTTGGATCTATTGCCATTTGTGAAACTTGTTGAGAAAGTTCTACCTCTGTTTATTCTCTTATAAATAAAACCTATTTTTGCCCATGAAGTAGCTATTTGAATTATCTGGTTTTCCACAGCAGTTGGTTTGATTTTGAGTCAACCGATGATCAGCAGAAGGCTTCATTGCGGGTGTTGTAAGTGGGGAATGGTATAGAGTGGATCCTGTTCAGATACTGTTCAAGGAGCCTTAAATAGTCTAACCTAAATGAAGCAAGTACATGAACAAATAAAATATTTTAATTTGGGGCAGATGCAGTACTTAAAGCTAAGCAATTATACTTACCTGTGCTGTCTCTTCAGTCAGAATAATGTCCTGATGCCGAAAAAAGGTTGAATCTTTGCATAGTTTATGTCCCCAAATGCTGATGTTCTAGAAGGCATCTTTTCTCTGTTACTATTTGAATTTATATGGTTCTATTCTCAAACTCGTATTTCAGATTCTGTGTTTAAGTTGGCTCTTACATTGGTGGCTTTTTAAACCTGAAGTTCAGAAAAGTCCAAGACTTCTTTTACCAGTATTTTGTAACAATTTTATTAATTTATCCTGCAATGGCCTTGGGTGTGTGGCATGTTCTCTCACTTTCAGAGTTTTCTAGCACTGTAGAGCCAATTTTTCTGACACGCAGCAGCTATATAACATTATTATTCAGCAATAGTAGCATCAACTGGATTCATAAAAATAAGGAAGTTTTAACTTGTTCAACGATGCTCTTATGTGTATGATTCTGGTTAAATTAAGTCACAGGGGGTCTGTAGATGAGGTTAATAAGATTCAACTGTGGTGTGTGTATCTTTGAAAGCTTGAGGAATTACGTCGTGCCCACCCAGCTAGCGCTTGCACTGCTAACTCTGTTGGTCTGCACAGCTCGGGGATCAGACTTGAAGTAAGGGCATTGTTTAACTAGAGAAACTCAGAAACCAGTATAAATGAGGAAAAAAGTTGGGGGCTGGAGTGCCAGGGAGTTTCACCTGGGAAGGTAGTTTATTGCCTGATGCTTACCTAAGGCAAACGGTGTGGAGACTTCTTGCTGGTTTTAATACACTGTTCACAGTTGGGGAAAGGGAGTGCGCTGTGCTGGTGGATTTTGTAAGTGGTGTAGTAATTAAGTGCAATATGGCAATAACAGCAAGTCTCTTCTGGTCGGTTGTGTTTGAAAGTATTTCCCAGTTAGGGTTTCACTTCTGGCAGTGAGGTCCAGCGAGCATTAAATGAACATGAATTTTAAAATACAGCAGTGGAGGTATTTTCAGAAATGCTATATATCACCATTAGGAATGTGTGATGCATGGTTTATTTTTTCACACACCACAAATACAGTTACTTTGCAAACTAGGTTTTGTTTTCAACCATGAGTCAAGAAGACTGCTCTGTAGATCAGCTCTGCTTTCATCTGCTGTTCATCTGTAGGTTAGTTTTATTACTTCTTGCAGTTTTCATTATGCATACTGAAGTTAGTTGCATAAATTAAGATCATATGGACAATACACATAACTAATTTTTGTGTTCTCTGATTCCCTTTGCAGTTGATGAAGGTCGTATTAAGGAACTGGGCAGAGTGAGAGTACTTCACAAGAGAACCGTGATGCCTTACAGTGTGTATAAGAAAAGAAGGAAGGGGCCAAGCGACGAAGCCAGTGTTCAGCAATATGCAAGTTTGGTTGGACAGACCTGTTCAGAAAGAATGTTGTTGTTTAGAAGTTGAAAAATCATTAAATGGGATTTTGATGGCACTACATTTTATTGCACTGCCACTGGATGATATGTGCTATAGTTTTGTGTTAGTATGCCTACTCAAATAGCAGTATGAAATACAGGTATATATCTAGGCTTGTGTGAATACATGGTACTGTGTTTAAAAGGCCACCTCCAATAAAACTTACAATACAGCAAGACTTTAGCGATACAAGTTTAGAAAAATATGCTTGCAATATATTTTAATTAAGTAGTTCTAGCCTTTCTATGCATTTTGAATAATTCTAAGTATCTAAGGAAAATGAAAAACAGGTGTCTTTTTTGTAGAGACAAAGATTGAATAAATCTAGATTAACAATAATTAAATTACAAATGTTTTCAAATAGCACCTTGGATATCTGTTGTTAAAAATTGCCATGAAATTTATGCTCGCATTTGTATGGTCCTAAACTCTTGCAAGAGAATTGAAACGTGCTGTTTCCTTCTAATGTGAAATCTGGCATGGTTTAATTTTGTTTCAGTAGTATATTTAAAAACAGGAAGAAGTTATTTTCACTGCACATTCTTCATTTGTCTAAAGTAGTAGGTTAGTGTCTGAGGTCCTAGGGAATGTAGGAGGTCATAGTAGATTCTCAGTGGCAGGGGATGCAGTGCTTTGGAAAACTTTCCCCTTTAGAGATGAAACGGAATAGTTGCACTATAAATATACCAAAGATATGCAGCCAAGTGGCACAGTGTTTTTTTGGTATAAGCCTTATCCTTTGTCTAAAAAGAGTGGGTATTTTAATGCACTTCACTAATGTGAAATAGAGCTTGGAAGGTTTATCCTATAGCTCTTCAGTGCACATTTCAGAACTATGCTAAAAAAAAAGACATGAGGTACCACTGCTGGGTTTTGTTGCAATTTTTTTCAGCAGAATTGTATAGGAAGACTTAAATATCATATTCCTGTGTTTTTACTGACTGTTGTGTTTATGGTGCAGCAGCTCACCAATTAACATCTTTAATAACATTTTACTAAATACTTCTGTTGGAAACACAGGAAGTCATGATGCTTTCCGAATGCACTTTATTATCTGATGTATGAACATTGTCATTAGTAGTCTGTGTCCCTATCAAGTCATACAAGTTATAGGAATTTGGGGAAATAACACTCTTGTATAATTCAGTAATGTATTATAACATCGTAACAATACCAATGCATTTGTGTTTCTTATCTTCTTGGATAGGAGCTATTTACCTTGAATCAACTTGAAGTTTCCTGTTAAACTTTGAAGAAAGATTCTTATTCAAGAATATATGTGTAGATGTTTTTCCCCAGAAAGGAACCAAATTCAATTTTACCATCTGAGGGTTACATCTCCTGTCATTCATGGGCTTGGGGTTCAAGTGCATTGCAGATTTAACTTTTTTTTTTTCCATATCTGTTTGATCATTTTAATATTATTGATATAGAGTACAGCTTCAACAGTAATTCTAGAAAGTAATTCTATGTTTTATTAGTTCGGATGTATTGTATTGATCTGTTCCCAGTCTCCAACAAAATTGGTTATTTCTGTCAGCATTATATCTGGTACATGTTTATCTGGTACCAAGAAGTTTTTGTATACTGTACAGTCTAGTTTGTCCATGTCTTATCTAAACCTATGGCCACAGGAGAACCACTAAATACTACTTATAAACATTATTATAAAGGGTTCCTTTCTGTGGAGAAAATACCCTTGCCACTCAGTGAAATGTCAAATAGTATAACATTTTCTGCCTACACAATGTGTTGAAAAGCGGTGATGCCCATACGGCTTAAAACCAAAATAAACGAGAAAACCTTTTTATATGATATAAAATCAGCTAATGGGCACAGAGGAATTCCAGTATGACTTGCAAAATCTTAAAGATTATCAAAACCATTTAACGATGGCCTCGCTGTGCTCCTAGAGAAGTTAAAGTTTCTGTTAAATTGCAAGGGAGCAGACTTAACATCACCACTGAGAGTTCTTGAAGAGTTCCATGGTTTTGTGCCCACTATTTGTTACTGATATGCCTTCTAGATATGTATTAGACTTTTATCTGATGCTCTGTTTCTCTTGGGGAGCTTTTAAGGACTGCAGTTGAAGAAAACTGAGATAAGTGTAAAATTGAAAACTGACTACAGCTTGAAGTTGTCGTTAGTGTGACCACTAAAGGTAAATGACCATTTCCTGTGAATTCTGAAATGGTGCTTTGACTTTCTGACCTCCACTGGAACTGCAGCACCACGGCATGCTGGGCTTCTGACTCTTACTGAACTCAAACAGATATCTATATATATAGATATAGATAGATAGATAGATATAAAAAAAGAGTCAACATTGAGATTAACTCAGAAATTGAGTTCATCTGACGTACCACGCTGAGATCTGACTCGCTTCTTTAGTGTTATTTTAGAAGGAAATTGGTGCAGTATTTTTCAGGACTGATACCTCTATCCCTGTTTTGGAAATGGCATAGAGTCTGAGGAGGAAGTTCTGTAAATCATGCCATTGCCTTCAGTGGAGCTGAAAATTCACCACTATTACAATTTTATTTAATAAGAAGTTGTCACTGAGAATTATTGAATTTAGAGGTATTTAATTTAGTACAAACTATTTTAAAAGAGTTTTTTTAGTGTAGTTAGTTTGTGAGAGTTAATCCCTAAAGTAAGGTTGCCTTGTTCTATCGTCTGTTGATAAATGAGCATAAAATGGTGGTAAGAAAACGCAGAGCTGTGACCAGTGCTAAAAATACCATTCTTTGTTTTAATTGGAAATAAATGGGAAGCTTACTCATTTCCAGCATCAACACATTTCAGTAAATGCAAAAGAACCTGCATGTTGAGTTTGTAATTGCTTTTCAGCAGGCCTGTTTGACTTGTAAGTATAGAAAATAAAGTTATTTCTAGTCTCTGTGAATTATTATAAGTAAGTAATAGCTCCAAGTGTGACTTCTGTGTTACTTTGTAGGAATTCATTATCTTGGAGGTTGACTAAGTGTCCAGTGAAAAGCAAAATCAGGGAAGTCATAGAGTAGCAGTGATTATAAGGGATAATTATCAGTTCAAAACACATGACCATATTTTAGAACTAAATTTTAGTTCTAGCTAGAGAGATTAATGAAGAGTTCATGCTTTGAAACATAATTTACAGTTCTTTTGTGAATGAAATAAAATACAGAGGCTTTTCACAAACGGAGACTAGGTAGGACTAGCTATTTATTTTAGTTACACTATACCATTTCTAGTTGGTTGAAAAAACCCCTTTCTCTGAAGTAAGCAGCCAAACAAGCAACACAGAAATCTGGATTGTGTGCACAAAGATAACCAAACACTGATTCATTTTCCTGCTGAATGAGGCAGAATTCCAGCTAATTCTGGGTTCCTGAATGAGACTTTTGTCGAAGCCCAGTGCCACCATGGCTGACAAGTTTGGTGTGCCAAGGCTTGCGGTGGTCCAGTGCACAAGGCTCTGTCCTTCAGATCATACTTCCTGGCAGTTTCCTGGGAAACTTTCTGTTTCATTGGTCCTTTGGAGTCTACATCCATCACTCTTTTTGAAGTTCTGTTAATATCTTTGCCAGGTGATCATTCTGAAGCTACTAGCCTGATCACCCATGTATTTCTGAATTCCCCCTCATACTGGTTGTCCCAGATAATCCTTCAGACATGTATTATGTGCTCTCCTCATCAGCCTTTCCATCTCCACCGTTCCCCCCAAGCTTTAATGGTTCTTCTTGCTTGTTCTGTCCCAGTCCTGCTAAAGGAAGAGTCTGCATCTGGAAGGGTAGAGACAATATTTCGGGCAGAAATCATCTCCACATTCAGGGAAATCATCAGTGTTTCCAGAAGCATCGTAGCCACATACCATACCCAATATATTTATAAAAAGGCACCTTCAGAGCCTCTTGCGTATGATCTCACATATTGAGCATAAAAAAAGCCATATTATGTTTCTGCTTGCCAAATGATTTGTTTGCTTAAGCTAGTCGAAGTGATGGAGAGTTTCCAAGCCCTGACTCTGTGGCTGTCCTTAGGAGGCCAGGGTGGTGAGCTGTGTTCCTCGGTCAGGATTGAGCGTCCGCTGAGGAAGGTGCGACAGAGAAAACACCGAGGAAGGGTTGGCGATGACCCTGCGTGACGGAGAGGAACTGAAGGTGGCTGCTGGTCAGAGGAGCATTAACAGGTAAGTAGCCATGTGATTTGCCTTTAGTTACGAGGCAGATATTGGTCTCACTGGGGAAATAAAAATGCACTGTGGAAAACAAATTGTATAAATAGCACCATTTATACATGATGTTAACCATATATGTTAACCATAGCTGCTAACAAAATGAGTATACCAGCTAGGTTGGTTATAATAAGCTACTTTTATGAGTTTTTTTGAAAAGCACGTAAGTCATCAAGTACACAAGCACTTACTAAACAAAACATTTTGTGAATAGAGCTGCCTAAGTACAAAGATCATGGAGGGTGTTAAAATACATTGTATAAGCCAAAACGCATTTACAGGAACAGATGTACAATAGTAACTCATACTAAAGATAGTAGCCAGGTGCTGGCTGTGGTCAGTGGATTCCTAAATAAAATAGTATTCTATAAATTAATCTATTATATGCATTTTATAGCACATTTGAAGCTCATCGTGTGACAGCTTTGTTTTCTAACAGTATTAAGTAGGAATGTAAAGAGATGAAATTAACATATAAACACAAGTATAGTGTATGTTAGTGCTTTCTATATTAATATGAAACAATCTTAACTCTGAAAACAGTGGCTCTTGCTGATCGTCTTAGACAAGTAACAGCTCAGAAGCTTGCTGGCTGTATCTCTTCATGGTTGTTCCACTGTTTCGATGTTTATTCATTTCCTTATTATAACGCTTCCCATCAGTTATTTTCACTTCGGTTTTGACACATAATACATGTGTCTGCCAAAAGTCCTGCTGAGAGATTGCTATCAGGACAAAAGAAAGTGTTAGGAAGTCTGTTAAGTAGTGAGAAGAGAGCAGAGTCCACAGGGACAGTCAGTCTGCAACCTTTGTGCTGCAGAAAAAGCAGGATTTATTTACAATTTAGTCTGCTGCAGGCTTTAAAATAAATGTGTCAGATTTCATTCATTTCCCTTTGTCTGTGACATCTGATTGTCATTGTCCAGGAAGAATCAATGGAGCGTTGTAGAATATTAAAAATGTAAATAAGATTAGTGTCCTGCATTTCTGGCAAAAAGCTCGAGTTAAGGAATGAAATTGCATGAATTCTGTTGAAATTCTTGATGTCTACATAGGAGCAGAAAAGTGTAGGCT
Source organism: Haliaeetus albicilla (assembly GCF_947461875.1). Taxonomy (NCBI): domain Eukaryota; kingdom Metazoa; phylum Chordata; class Aves; order Accipitriformes; family Accipitridae; genus Haliaeetus; species Haliaeetus albicilla. Next base: position 36,240,337 of record NC_091493.1, on the reverse strand, counting down.
GGATGGGACTTTCAGAAACTGTTTGCTGCTCCTCCCACGTCTTCTCTTCTCCAGGCTGAAGCAGAGCAAGAACACATCTACCACCCCTCACAGGGGTGAACCTCACTGTTTCCATTAATCTCTAACGAAGGCAGTTCAAAAAGCTCCTTAGAGTGATTTTCTGCAGGGAACAGTACCCTTGTTATTGAAAGTTTTTAATACCTGGTATCTAATTTTCATGCTTTTGTTTGCAAGTGAACCTGGTGTGTTTTGTCCTACCTGAAGAATAATCATGTTTTTAAGATATTTTATTGAGCTTTCTTAAGTATTCTCCCATTGGTCCACTTTTTTAGTGTGGTGCCCTACTGCCAGCTGCTCCAGTAATCAAAGTAAGAATTATTTCAGTGGTTTACATCAGCAAATAAATGTTGCTTTTTCAAAGTACTAATTGTCACTGTCAGAACTGATTTTTCTCTTTAACACAGATCCTTATTTTCTGTTTATCTACCACACTTAAGTAAAGTACAGTGAAGAACCAACCCTTTCTATATCAGCAAACGTAATTTTTCTCTCCTTAAATGCTCTCAACCTGCAGCCACCAGAGGGCATGTTCCAGCTTGCGAAGTTCATCCTAGCACTCACGTTACTTCTTGCCTGAGTATCTAAATTTTTTTCTGGGTCTCTTTTATTAACATCTCATTCTGAGTTTAGTTTTTTACTCTGCTTTTCATTGTGGTATATCAGAAAAAAAATTATTGTCAAGTGGGGTTGACAAAGTTTTGTGCTTCATTAGTTGAATGAAGCACAATTTTTTAAAAATCAGGATTAAAAGCTATTTCAAGACCAATAGTCTAGATTTTATAACACCAGATTTATTAGATACCTTATACTACTCCTATATTACTGAAATTAAGATCTGTAGAACACTTAAGGAGGGGCCAGCTGGCAGTTACCTATCTTGATATGCTTCTGATGCTATTCCTTTCCGTGTTGTTCCTATCAAACTCTGTGCAGTAGGAGCATTAATAATGTCTAATATACTGTTCATTGCATGCATTTTGACAGCTGCTCTGTATTTCTCAATGGGATTGCAACAACTAAATCAGTGCATCTCAGGAAAAATGCTATCTCCAAAAATGAACAAAGTGTGCTCACATCTTCTGGTGCAAGAGAGGTGTGTATTGCGTTCACCGACAATTAACTTCACAGTTGCACTTGCAGTTACTAAGAGCTTGTCTGTTGCCTTGCTCTTTTCAGAAGCCAACTGATTTTTAAGTCAAACACAAAATTTTATTTAAAAAACCCAATGCTCAGTTCACACCTTCCCCGAAAAAAATCTCTTCATTGTCAATAGCTGTCTTGGTGAGGTTTCTAGTGCATTGATTGTGAAAGCTAAAAAGAGAAAAATTCAGAATTGCATTATTTTTCTGCTTTCTCCTTATCTCTTTTTCATTTTTAACCTAAGTTATTTTGATATCAGGGTTTCCTTCTCCCCTATGCAGGGAATAAAATGATGTCAAAATAAGGTTTCTAATAGTGAACTTAGAGGTCAGGAGACTGCAACACTTTTTTTTATTGCCAAGGGCATTGCAACCCATTTGTTTTGTGGATATATTAGTCTCTGTTGCTCAAGATGAAAGCGGTCAAAGACAGATCAGTTGAAAAAACAAGGTTCCCTGTTGTAAATTATTTATTATTCTTCATACAAATACACTATTGCAGTGCTCAGAAACCTGGAAGAGGCTTTGCTGTGACAGCTGCTGCATGCGTCCTCAAGTTGAGATTATCCTCATCTCTGAAATTTTTGCAGTCCATAAAATCCCAGATGTCTTGTAAATACTCCTTTCTAAGCTGGCTTCAGTAAATGGAGTGAATAACTGCTTTCCAGGAGCAAGGTGGAAGGCTTGGAGGAGCTGGGGGTTCAGAGGAACGTCCTGCTCCAGTTATTGTGCCTTTTCGCAAGGGACTGTGGTGCCTTAAGGCTCACCCTGGCCAGCGGGGCAGAGGGGACTTCTCCCTTGTCAGCCTTTCAATTCGGCACTTGGGATTTCCTGGTTATTGTATAATATCGTTATTGTAGAATATTTTATAATATTACTGTATATTGTGTTTTTATACTCTTCTTGCTATGTTAGCATCCTTGAGAGCTCGTGTACTTTATGATAACTCTTACAGCTTGTTCCCTCTGTCACCTAAAAACACTTTTATGGAGAGGCATTGTCATTCTTACGTGAAAAGGGGACGTTCCATGGTGCTATGAGACATCAGTATTTCTATCGCTTCTTCCTTTCAGTTGGAGGCTGTCAGCACATTTCAGCCAGGAATAAATTAGCACATTCTTACCAAGTTGTAATGAGGGGATACGTGAGACAGTGTCTTCTCAGCGAAAATAAACATGGCAGCAGTCTGACAAAACTCTTCAGCAGTTTAAGTATCCAGTTGGGATGAGAAAGGCATTTGCCTGGATAAAAGGTGGCAACCCCAGGTGGGACGTGGCAGCAAAGCTGCTGGAATAATGGTGCACCTTGACTAATGTGTAGTCTTCAGTTTTACACCGACCAGCTTCAGCTTCTGACATCTTGCAACCCTCCCATCTCATTACTTACACCCTTCACTCCAAATCAATACCTGCTTCTGGTGGTAATCCTCTAAAACCTCCTGTGTTCATAGGCCTCTTTAACAGGATAGAGATCTTCGAGGAATCCCAGTGCGGTGTAATGAAATTGGAGCTCGTATCTTCTTTTGGTCTGCTTTTAATATATCAAATCTATATTTTTCTTTTTTTGCCTTGTATTGTAAAATAAAAATAGTAATTATTATTTACATAATGGGAAAAAGCAGAGCACTGAAATAGAAAAATGTGACTTGCTAAAATTAAAAATGGATGTTCCTGAAAAAGCAGAACTCTCCTAACAGAAACCCACTCAATCCAAAGGAGTGAGGTTGTCAAAATATACCTCCTATTTACAAAGAGGAATACACTTTCTGTGCCTCTTTCTATGCTTTTTTACAGCTGATTTTCCATTCACATTTCCTTTGGGGTTTTTTGTTGTGTCTTCAGTTTCTCTTTTGCATGTACGAGCATCTTTCAGTTCTTTAGACTCTTTAGACATGGAGACATTTCTCCGTAGCTAGTAACTCAAAAGCATATTTAGTCAAGCGATGTGTGTTCTTCATTATTACCTTGCAGAGTGACCTCCTAGGAAAGAACGAATGCATTGACATTTACAGTTGATAATCTATTGATTCATGGTAGAAAACAAAGGCAATCAACGGGAGGGCTGTAATTGTTTCATTAAGTCCTATGAGCACCACATTGTACATTGATCCAAAATGCCTTGGAGCTACAGCTTCACAATGTCATGACTCTCCCCGCGGGCACCTTATTTTTCAATTTGCTGGTACTTGAAAGTGCTTCGATAGTCTCACGAAATCCCATCATTCTGACTCACTCTTCCCGAGTGGGCCTGTGTGGCAGGTAAGCCACTCTAAAACTAGACAGCTGAGTGCAGAAAGGTTTCCTACCCTTACATCATTGTTGAGGCCTTTAGAAGTGACTCCACTTTTCTCAAAAGTAAGGTCAGGGAAGTATATACTGCTATCTGGCCTTCAGCAAGCCTGAACTCTCTTCTGAACAGGCTCCATGGAGCGTAATCATTTTTTCTCACTCTGCATTGAGCAGAAATGGTATGGTGGTTTTAAAAGCCAGCAGTCTGTCTTCATTAGAAGTCCTGCAATCCCTAGTTGATGTGTAGTAATAGTTGGATATTTAATAAAAAGTTTGATTCTGACATAACATGAAAGGTTTCCCCGCTCCTGTTCCAGCCAGCATCTGGGATCCTTTGCAAACCTCTCTATACCATTGTTCATTAGCATATTTTATAGTAAGTAAAATCAGGATTACAGTCTCCTGAACCTTCTGGTGGTACTACAAATGCAACAACTAATTGTCTATGCATCTTGGTTTTACTGGAAATAAAAATCATCTGGATCAAGAAATAACCGTGTACTATAGCAAAGCTGTAAACACTTGTCCATCTTAAAAGGTTGAAGTTAGGGTGTAACAGGAATTTATAAGCTCAATGGTTTGTCTCAATTGTGTCGCCTCTGACTTTAGGAGCTCGGTAGAATAACCACACATCTTGTGATTTCATCCCTTTTCTGAAAGTTTTCACACGTGGCCTCGTCCCTTTTCCCTGCTGCACACCTGCAATAGTAACTTTGGTGTGTCTAGCCCGTAAAGAGCTCATGCTTGTCATACTTCTCAACAATGTGTGTGGAAAGATGGTATCTGGCCCTTAGATGCACTGTTTGAGATTTCTCAATGTTCTTGCTGAGTTAATCCTCCTGTTTTTCAAGGATTGTGCTAATAAGAAAGGCCATAAATTACCTGCAGTATTTCTTTTGTTGTTAACCTGAACCAAGAAAAATGGAAGGCTTTTTATGTGCCAACTATTTTCTTCGCTGCCTGCAGTTTTAAGTAAGGGTCTCCTGTTTTGGGCAACGAGGCTTTTCGCAGTAAGTGTGGTCATATTTGAAATAGAAAAGCCTTCCTGAAACCCTTCAGCAAAGCGGCCAGAGCAGTTATAACTCTTCTCATGATGCTGGTACAAACCTTCCCCAAACTTCTAATGATTCTGATGTTTATAGCTTGGAATATTTTGCACACATGTTCCAACTTTGCATTCACAACATTTGTTAAACCAACAAGTCTGTAGCAGACATGATAGCTACCATCAGGAAACTTGTTTGACAGTTTAAACAGACAGCATCTGTGTTTCCTACATTTCATAGTACACAAAAAGAACGAGGATTGCCCGTAGCTCAATTAATTCAAGATGTTGTCGCATGATGGAACTCTGTTTTGGAGATGTTAAAAACATTTAATTGAAAAAAGGGATTTTGCTCTTGTATTTGGCTGAGTTTCATCAACATCACCTCCTCAGTGGAATATTACTGAGAGCAGTTGGCTGGAGTTTGGGGAGTTAAGATAAATCAGTGTACATCAGGGCTGTCCTCCTGTGCTTCCAGCTATGTATTTGTTGAAAGTCAATTTAGGATTTTCAGATTTCAAAGCGATGTAAAAGACTTGAACTGGGTACCACTTAACCATCTTTTAAAATAACACTGAAATCATCACCGCTGTCAACAAAAAGGCAAGCAAAAAAAAAAGAAAAGAAACCCCAAATGCAGCAAAGACAAAATGCTGGCATGTTAGCACTGGGAAATCAGGGTAGCGGCAGGAAATCAGAAGTGAGTTCTCTACTCGCGTGACGGGAGGCATCCTATATTTGCATCCTTTATATTGTGTAATGACGATCATTGCCTTAATGATAAGTCAAAATTGTCATTCTCTGTGTCAGTGAGGTAAAAAACAGAACTAAACCAAATAAGCACTGCAGATGGAAATGCTATACAGTGATAACACCAGCCGCTGTAGATCAGCGTAGCTGGGCTGGTAAGGGACACTTCTCGTAGGGAACAGTTGCATTGCAGGGCTTGGGCTCAGCAGACCGCATAAACAGATGCTTAAGGCTAAGCCCACGAGGAATGTTTTGATGAGGTGGAGTCCACGAGAGCCAGGACACCACAGTGTGGTCCAGCGTTGCGATTTGCTATAGAGGCCTTAAAATGTTACAACGTTTTGGTTATAATTAATAGGACCACGTTTTGGCACCTGTTTCAGAATTTTCCAGATTTATGTTGCTATAAAGAACTAAGATAAAATAAAAATTTGCCCTTCTATGACAAAATCCCTTCAACTTGTCTAAAGATTGGGTGGAGGGAAGAAGTGGGAACATTTTCCCAGAAGCTGTAATCATGGATCAAATTGCGATAGCCGCGTTGAATGGTATCTGAGCCCATGATTTCATCTTTTGGCTTCAGTGAGGCTCTTTGCCGGGTGAGATATTATTCAGTGTGTTATGTCTGAGCCTCTGACTCTTGCCTCCGGTAACGTGAGGTACTTCTGTCTACAGAAGAAGGTTTTTATACGGACTGTTGATCATCAGCGCCATGGCGTGTGCTGGTACAACGGCTGGCCTCTCTGGTGAAATAGTCCACAAATATACCAGTTTTGTGTCAGTGTCTTTATTGGATGTCTGCTCAGAAATCCTTCCCCACACAACTTTCTGGCTTGTTTAATAGAGAACATGCAGCAAAAATCATGCACGCTTATTTGAAAATTTATGGGCTGACCTGAGTATTATCCCTGGGGAGGACTCCTTGGGTCAGTCAAAGTGAATTAAAACCAAATGTGTCTGTTTTTCGTGTTTACTCTTTCCATAAACATATCACATATGCAGTGTGCAGCTGCTATCCTGAAAGGGTTTTTTCCCCTGGTATTTGGGGGATCTGTACTTTTAAGAGCATATTCTATTGATAGTGCTGTAGAAAGAACAAGTGATGCTGGACCACTTCACAGTTCATTTATCAAACTGTCTGGAAGAATTGCAAGTAAGGCAAGACAACAATGAAGCTGGAGCTAAGACGGTCAGTATACAGTGCATTTGAGTAAATAAAAATAACAAGAAGTCAATGCCTTTCCCCTCTGCTTCTATCAGCTCCAGAAGAAATGAGATAAAAAGCTACAGAACATTTCCTTGGGGGAAGACCGCCGTTTATTTTTATTGATTAGGTCCCTCAGGCTGTGACCTCAAACGCTCCTGACAGTTTCTTCCCCCTCCTTTAGTCACTCCTCACGGCTGATTTTTCCTTTGACAAAGCGGTTTGCGGTCCCCTTCGGCAGTGACGGCTCCTCAGAGCCGGAGCTGCTGGGATGCTCCGTTCGGCTGTGGTGCGGTCGGCTGGGCACGTCGCTAACGCGTGGGGCAAAGCCTGACAAGAGGAATATGCTGAGCCACTTAATCCTTTGAAGGCACCGTTGTTCCTTCTGTAAAGCAAGGGGGGATGTTTAATCAGCCCCACCAGGACCTCGGACATCCTCAGACAAGGGATTGTCGGTGCAAAGAGCTGCTCTGAGTGCTGCGGGAGGGTGAAGGTCCACCAAGCGGTTGCTCTGTCAAGAAAATGGCAGATAAGGGGAAGCTCAAGGAAGGACGACAAGAGAATTTTTACAAATGAAAAAAATAGCTGAATAGAAATGTTTGAATCACAGGGAGCTGGACCAGTTGAACTCCAAAGGTCCTCCCTTCCCACCTAAATTATTCTCCAATTCTGTGATTGAGTGAAAACTGAAATTAGATCCCCATGAGAACTGTGGGAGCAGATGAGGAACACAGGACTGTGTGACTAACCCAGTCCAGAGTCAATGCGGAAGAAATCAACAGCTCGGACCACGCTCTGCAGAGGATGGCTGAAGTGCTTGGTGGGTTCATGCAAGACTTTAAGACTCCTGTTCTTATGACAAGCTAATGGCATTTTTGAACTGAAAGTGGAGAAAGACTGTATTTTGCCACACAGGTGCAAGGTTCTCCAGTGGAGACAAAAGCACGGTATAGGAATTTGCCCCAGCAACATAACATTTGCCAGCCTAAATGCTCAATCTCTTGTGGTTTATTCCCTGTTTATTCCCTTCAGAGTGTAAATGGGGATGCCCTTTCTTCTAGGTATTTTCTTGTATCATTAACCAAGTCTCTGGGTAGTGGGTTCTGTAGATGACAGCGATCAATGGAAAAGAGCATTGAAGTTTTAAGGGAAAGACATCGTATAGTCCATCTATTGAGAAAGCAGCCATAGCAGCTCTAAGACCCGGGTGGTGTGAGTGGCTTTTTGGTTGACAAAAACCATAACTCTCCTGTTTTTAAGCTGCAGTCGGTCCCCATGCCAGGTATCTTGTAGCTCTGGGTGTGCAGTTCGCTGAATCAGCTGATGAAGCAGAACTTAATCTTTGCCTGAGCTACTGGGAAGCCTCAAGCGGGTGTTTTTCTTTCCTCGTATGTTTTTTTCCCCAACACTTTCAGCAAGTAGCAATTAACCATGTCCTTCTCCCTCCTTTTAGCAGGACGGTTTCCTTCCAAAAGCCCACGATTTTAGGGATGAGCTCTCTTTTTCCTGCTCTCTTCTTGTCCCATCCCTGGCAGTGGGAAGGGGGGGGCACATGTGATGGGACCCATCAACCTGGGGGAAGTGCACATAATGAAACCCTTTCCTGGTTGAATAGGCTTGCAGAATGTCAACCAATTTCCCCAGCCAGCCAGGACCTTTTGGAGTCATTCTATATCCTTTTATTGCCGTTGCCATAGCAAAAGACACTAATTCACCTTTGTGTGAAACTTAATAAAAATCAGCCCATCATTTGCTTGTCTGTAGACCATTAGAAATGCTTGTGCTGAATTTTAGAGACGGGCTTTTCACAATCTGTTAATCCACTCGCTAAAGAGTTGGTTATCTCATTCTCTTGTGCGGGATCTTTACAGGGCACCGAGGAGTCGCTGTACTTGCTTTGACTACAGTCGTCTAGAAATAGGCAAAAAGGCACACAGTTACTGTGGTTTAATTCAAATGCCAAAATTACCTTTGGGATGAGCGTTCTTTGCTCTTCAGAGGAGAACGGAGCTGTCTGGGAAACCCCTGCAAAGTACTGAGAACATTAAATTGACGTGACACTAATCAGAAATAGTCTTTCATGGGCTAAATTAAAAGGGCTATTTTACAGATACCGAGGCTTGCATTTGGGCTGTTAGGCAAGTTAACAGGACAGCGTATTGTGGAGAGCCGGGTTCCAAGTGACAGCGTGCCATGGGTTGGTCGACCTGGGTTGCATTTATTGGAAAACAAAATACACTAATTTACCCTTTAAATGGAAAGAGCTGCTTTTGGTTTGAAGGCGTATGGACAACACGGCTCCTGTTAGAAGCCGCTGACTGTACAGCCTTGTTTCTTGGCGTTCTCTAAAATTAGCCTAAAAAGGCAGGAGGAGGGAAACAGGCAGAAACAAACCAGTATGAGCACTGGGATGGGAATTCAATAGTTTTTTTGGTGTTTCATTTTACAGTGAAAATTTTTCCAGTAGTGCAGTTTTGCTTACTGGAGTGCCTGAACAGTCGTGCGACAAATGAATGTTTCTCACGTTCAAGCTAACACAGCGGCTCTGTCGTCTACAGCCAGCCTTGGATCACTGCAAAGAGGTTCATCCTACCCCCCAAAAAAACCCCAGACCCAAACTGTGGCGGGGGATCCCCCTGGCACGGGGCGGCTGAGCTGCGGCCAGTCCCCGGACCGCGGCGGGGATCCCCGCATTGTGCTCCGGGCATAAATGCTCTCAATGGGATTAGCGTGGAGAAGGGGCGAAAGGCTGTGGGAAAACCTGCGTGTGTCATATTTCTCTCGTCTGCTGTCACAGCTGAACGTCGCCACTCGGCCCGACAATAGGGTTAAAAAAGTTAAGAGCAACTGTTGTGGTGGCTTGATTTTGAATTATGTATTCATGAATCTGCATAATAGCCTTTCAGCTGCGGTATTGTTGTTTAAAGCACAATCTGGGAATTGTGAGAGGGGATGGGGCTGGGGGGGGGGGAGAGGGAAGGAGAAGCATAGAGGGTGAAAACGTGGAAAAGTAAGACTTAATCAAAGGAGAGTGACAAATTGTATGAAATGAGATTTTTCTTCCCTGCTTACACTGTGCCTACGAAACAAGTTTTCCCTTGGAAGTGCTGACTCCTCTCCCAACCTAATAATACTTGTATTTTCTCTCTTGGCTAAGCGCTTAGAGCCCTAAGAGGGAATGGAGCAAAGCTGTAAATGTAGATATCTGCTCTGCTGATCCTTGCTCGCCTGGCTACTACTGGATTTTCCTGTCTCTTATGCAGGTCAGATAAGCAATGAGCTACCCTGGTTTGCTTAATGCTAGACTGCGGCAATTAGGTGTCCAGGAGAGGAAGAGGCGTCTTCGGGAAGGGGTGAAGATGGGAAGCAGCCAACAGGGTCAGAGTCGTTGGCTGGTTTTAAGCTGCCAGTATGCAGCTCCCAGTGCAGTCTAATTGACATAATTGCCTTTTTTTCCCCTAGGTTACATAGGTAATATAAGAGGGGGAAAATATTTTCTGCCCCCAAAAGATCCATTCCAAAATGCAAGAGCCTCCAGTCGTACTGCGGTGGACCCTCCTCAAAGCCTTCAAGACCCTTGTTCAGTGTGCCAAATGTGCTCCTCGACTTGGAGAACACATTCCCTTTATTCCACAGCACTGGAAAGTTGAAGAATTTTCTTGCTGCTCCAAGTCGATGTACAATTTGCATGAATGTGCCCAAATAAACTAGCTGATTTGGCACAGCTAGCATAAAATTCATTAGTAAAACATAGATTATAAAGTCCCCAATCAGCTAGATGTGGCCTGTGTTGCTGCTTAACAAACGTGCACATTGTCAGTTGTGACAGCCTTTGGAATTTGGCCCAAAGCTGCAAGGGCTTAAAGCACAGGGATTTTCCATAGCATCTATTTTTAGTAATTATATAGACTCTGCTTAGAGTAATACCTGGACTCCTCTTGATGTTCAATGTATTTATTCTCCCTGTGAGGTCGGAAGGAATGAACACAAGCCAGTTTAGCCATGTTGTAGCTCTTTTCTGCTGAATAGCTGGAAACTGGTGAGGTTTATGCTTCTTCTCTATAGGTGAGGCACAACCTCGATATGCAACAAGTTTGAGGCCTTCTTGATGCATTAGGTGCAATTAAACATATTTCCAGAAATGTTGGGTGTCCGCCTGCTATAGGTGGAGTTTAGACAATGTGCTGTGTTTTTCTCACCCCTCATTTTTTTCTTGACATTTTCTATGTAAAATATCACACTTATGTAGATTTAAATATAGTCCATTTTGCATAGCGACACTAATTTCATTTCCAGGAGTTTATGAGCCAAGGAGGAGTTGCACTTGCTTTAACTGAGTTGTAAAGTGACTTTTTGGAAGTGGATCGAAAGTGACTTCTTTTTTTTTTTTTTTTGTTCTTTGTCCTCTGCTTGGAGCACCAGCTGGGCTGCTGAGCCAGTACTGCTTGGGCTGTCTGGTTTTGCTCGGTGGGACTTGCTCCCATTGCATAGCTACACTCACCATGCGAGGCTGCTCCGTGGAGCCACAGCTGACCCCGTGTCTTCTAACTTCTTCCTTTTGTGCCATCTGGGCTGAGGTTTTCTCTCCTGCCACTCATGTTATCTTTTGTTTTGCCTTGACTGGTTTTTTTTTTGAGTTAGTACCCGTCTCCTCTGACTCATGTTTTGCTGCCATTTGGCTCGTTACTCTATGCCATCGCCTTGAGTTGCTAGTGGATGAATAGGCTCCATCTGAACGAACAGGTTTTAACTTGGGCTGGATTTCATAAAGCTGCACAGACTCGTCCTCCTGTCAGTCGTGGTACCCTTTGTGTGTCTATTTTCTGCTCCCTGTGTGCTTGACCAGCAGGTAAATTCTCTGGCTTCCCTCAGATTTGAGTGGTGTCTCTGCATCATGATGTCAGCTCTTTCAGCTACTGAGATTACTGTAAAATTTCTTTAAATAAAATCTGGGCTTGTATGTACAGCTGCTCTCTCACCATGCCCCTTATGGCACTTGATGAATTTTGGCCAGTTCCAGAAAATGAATGGTTTTACTGTTTTATTTGCTCAGTGTGAAGCTCTGTTGGGTTGCCTGGAACGTCCCTCCAAGATGTGCAGATACTGGAAATAAGTGGCCAGGCTCTGGCTCTGCAAGGCTGTTTGCATGGCATGCCGCTCCCTGCAGCTCTTGCTTGCCTAAGCACAACCATGTCTTCCTCCTCCACTGCCGCAGCCTTGGAAATCTGTCTCCTGTTTACTTTGGCTGCATCCTGCGTGTTTTCCTCGTGATGCTCTGAACCACTTGGGACCAGCCTGGTGCTTCCCCAGCCTTTCCTTCCCCCCCCAGCACAAGTCTGCGGTTGCCTTTGCTCTGCCATGTAACTGCTATTTAGTGTTGTTCACCTGGGACTAGATTTTTTTCTCATTCCAAGTATGCCAGTGAATTGGCTGTTAGTCATCTTCAGGGCAGGCACGTAAAGGGTCTTCATGTCTGTTCAAGTTTTGCCATTGATGTCCTCCTCCGTAGGGTTATCTAATTCTTCAGTGAAGAGTTTCTTCATAAAACGGGTCCCTTTCTGATGGTCCTTCACCAGGACCTGATATCCTTTTCTCCCGCTTTAAAATGCTTTTTGTATTGGAATATGATATTCATGCTCTAGCTGTCTCGATCCCACAAAGCAACCTCTCTCTCAAGTCATCAGGCACGGTTCTACACTACTGGCTTTCATCATTCACTTGTCCTTCTGGGTTGTCCAGCTGCCACTGTAGTGTGGAGGAGTTTCTCTAAGCCTAGAACAGGTTCTCTTAAAAATGTCTTCTGTCGAAGAAAGTTTATTCATGTGTCCTACAAATGATCCCACCCCTGTTTGGCAAGCTGTTTTGTCTTCCAAATTAAACACAGAGCCCCAGAGTGTTTTGCTCTGTGGTGCAAGTATGCTTCCCTTCTTTTTCTTCATGATTTTTCTGTGGGATATGTGTGAAAAGAGTGATATCTCTCTACAGCCTCTTTCTGTTAGAGATCACAGGACTCCCTGAACACTTTTATTAGGTGTTCTAGAGTTCATTATTTCTGGCAACGGCACATCATCCACTTCTTGCCTCTTTTCCCTCACGATATAGAAAGAAATTTTACTTTCCTTTTCTCCTCTTTTATTTCCCTCCTGGTAAGCTCTGAAGTCAGACTCAGTTCTTGCTTCCATTGCTTGCACAAGTGTTTTCACTCTGGAAACTCAAGTTGCTTGGCAGCCTGAGTCCAAACTTGTTTTCTTTGTTAACGTTATGTGAGATTCAATAGTTAGAGCCTTTGCTATCCTCGTATGTCTATTTGCCACCCCTCAGATGTGTGACAGATGTGTATGAGAGAAGTCCATGTTCATAGACTATACACGCTGGCTCACTTGAGAGCTAGGGCTCCGACACAAAATCAAATTTCCCTGTGTCAGCAGAGATTTGGGAACAAGCCTCGTCAGTGCTCCTGAACTTTTGTAGAAGGGACGCAATTCATCTTCATGTAATCTGCAGGAGAGAAGGTCTTCCTAATTCTCATTACTTTGCCTTTGCTGTGGGCTAAAAGTGTGCATGGAGTGAGCTGTAATGCCTCAGCTGATGGGTAGTAGCTTTCTGATCATGCACCTAAGTCCTGTGTGTACTTCAGAAGTCCTCTGAGATGTCCTACTTCAGTCGGCGCTGAGCGGGACCACTGTAGCCACCTCGCTCGTACCAGTCGGCATCTAGACCAGGAGGTGATTTATCTCCCTAAAGAGACTATTCTTTACTAGAGGTTTCTGCAGCACCTTGCGGGTTGCAGGCTCAGTTGTAGCCCTTGGGTGATACTTTGAGTCAATAACTCTAATACCTGTATTCAGGTAAACCAGCAAATTATGGCTGTGACGAAGCCTTGCTATTGATTCCCACTCGAGACCGGTGGTTGTGACAGATTATGAGCCACTGTGATTTTCAAAGACCGGTTTGAATTATTCTCTCTCTTTTGCATTTCTATGGACAGACCAGACCACCTAATCTTGGGGAGATCCCAATCAGCGTGAACAAAGAGTTCTAGGTTTTATGGAAAATGCTTGGCGTGTGGAGGATTTACTGCTGTGAGATGATTAACATTCTTGAGGTAATTTTAAATTAAATGAAGGAAACCATAGCATCAAACTGTAGCATTTCCAAATAACTTCTGTAATGGA